>NW_027325355.1:11436013-11591013 GCF_036924035.1 Leuresthes tenuis
CTCCCAGTGTTAGACAGATAGAGGTTTAAAACAGAGTCGTCACTGAGATAACTTGATCTGTCAGTCAAGTTGTACTGAAGATGTAAAAAATAAATGAAATGCTTTATTTTCTTTCGTTCATCTCTAAAATATTCCAGTACCTTTGAACATCTGGGTGGTGCCTTTTCCTTGGAGTACGTTTTATAGACCGGTCAGTCTTCTGGCACTTGGAGCTGGATTTAGGTTCAGGTGAGCCTGGCTTTTCCAGCTTCCTCCTAAAGAACACAAAATAATTGACAAAAGACAAAAAGGCATTTAATGACAATACATCTGAAAGGATATTTCTGAAAATCTCAAAATATTCAAAACCATATTTTGTCTCCAAGTCAAGACCAGACTGATGGGCAATATTTCAACCACCTAAAAAATACCCCAAAAAAAACAGATGCATCGTAATCAACCTGACTGTGTCCTTCAAACAAAGTCATTAATTTGTGAATGAACTGCACTTTTACTTTGGAAGTCAGAGGCTTCACACTTCCTACACTGTGTTAGAGCCAAAGCACAAAGGTGACACCTGCTGGACCAGCCTACAGACACTCAGAAACACCCCCTCCAACATCCATTCTTTCCTCTTGTTCCTGCTGTGTTTGTGGAAAACATCCAACACACACCGCTTCACATATGTGGAAGGGAGGAACAGGAAGTCCAGAACTTAGAGCAGGCAAATGGGGTGGAGTTAATAAAAGGGGCGGGAAGGCTCATTTGGGCCTTTCTTCCTGCACTGACACACCTGGGAGCAGCTGAGCTGAGGCCTTTGTTTGAAGCTGAGTTGGTAGGCTCTACTTTTTAGATGTTTGAAAGCATGATTTTAATATTACTTGATCACTAGAGAATAACCATTTGGCTGTTTATTTGTGGTATGAATTGTTTGTAGGCATTCTGTGTTGGGAGGGGACTGATCTATTGAATGATTGTTTAAAGACATCAGCCAAGAAGGAGGTACGCTTAAGCAGTGCTGAGATATTTTAAAATAGATTTTATTCTTTCTACAACAAAACTAACATGATTATCTCTGAATGTTGCCCCCAGTCACCTGCATGCCCAACTGGAATGAAGGTTTGTCAGCAGCACTGTGTTCCAGTGTGAAAGGTTTTCAATGGAGATGGGTCTAAAAAAGCCAACCACTGTTTTTCCCAGGTTTATTTGAGTTTGTTTTTAATTTATCATTTGGGCAGGTTTTTTTTTTTTTTTTTTTGCGGCGTTTTCTGCCATCTTTAAGGGGGGAGACTGCGTAGCAGTGCGGCCATTTGCATGTGCGCTTTATTGTGTGGTTTGTCACTTTAAGATTGCTGTGAATAGGTAAATTGAGTGTGTAGTGGTATTTCAGTCATAAATTGCCATGTGTTTGTGATGTTTTATCTTGCTGTGCATAACTTCAGAAGGCTCCCCCCTCCCCCCGGTCGTGCAGTCTAGTCCCAGGGTTGTTTTCTTTTTAACCATCTCATGTTTGGTCTGATTGTATTTTTTGTCTTTCATAATTTACCTACTCTAGAGGTAAGTATTTTATCAAAAAATATATTAATAAAATTGATATTTTTTGTATAGCAGTCTCTGGTTCCAGTTTATTCTGGGTCTGTGCAGTTAATATCACTTGGTCACGGTTATATGAACATAGAAATGGATGTGAAACAGAGCTGAGCTCACATTAAACACATGTTGGAATAAAAACTGTTCAAACTGACTCTGCTACATTTTACTCCGTTACAACATTTACACTCAGCTCACCTCTTTGTGGATGGATGTTGGTCTGATTTGAAGACAAGAGGAGGATTCATTGACCGGTCGCTCTTCATGGACACACAGCTGGGTTCAGGTCCAGGTCTGAGTCTCTGCTGGATCCTGACAGAAAAACACTTGTTTTCTTCAAACTAAAGTATTCAGTGATAGTGTTTGAGTCTGCAGTGAGACGGCCTGTCAGAGAGTCAGTGTGGCTGCTGTGGAACAATGTTACAGCTCCCCCTTGTGGCAGCTCTGCCACTCTGCAGGCAGACGTCAGCAGGTGTGTGAAACTGGAAGGCGGAATGAGCATTAGCAGCCAGCCGCAGCATGAAAATCTGACCGCCTCAGAGCAGAGTGCTACAGACGGGGCTGCTGTTTTTCATCTGTGAGGAATTTGACCAAATAATTTCAGACATGTCATTAAGGTGCCTGGGATTTGTGTGAACCAGTGGAAAAGGGGTATAATTAGGCACACTCCCACTGTAGGAACCTTTTGCAGTTCCTCTAACCTTTTTAAGGAACTAGGCCGTTTTTTCGCGCATTCGGACATACAGGAACTAGGGACCACGGCCCTCAGTTCCTAGAACCATTTTAGCTCCTCCTCCGAGGCAGGGTCTTTTCTGGGTTCCATAGGAACACATGATGTAGGTGTTTGGTGGTTGGTAGCGCCGCCCCTTGTCTGAAATATTTACTCATACGACACGGGCGCCTGTTTAAGAAGTTAAACTTAGACGTCGTCTCCTTTGTCTGCGGCGCTCTGCTCTCCTTCTTTCCTTCATGAAATGAAGAAGTATCACCTGCTGCTCGATTCTTCATCTCCTGACTCTCGCTGTGCGCTCTTCCAGCCTCCATCTGAGACGCCTGATGTGATCGTCCATGATTAATATCACCGTCACGCAGACCATGAACACGGTGGCCTCCTCGCTCTCCATGTTAGCTTCTTGGTGGTGTTGTTTTTTCTTCTCTCCTTACTTTTTGCAGGTTTTGTTTTGTTGTTGAGTGGCGCTACAGTAACACGTCACGGTTGCAGATGGTTGCGTCACATCAGTCCCGACCAAGGTCCCCGACTTATGTGTGAATGCAAAATGAAACAGTTCCCCTGGGGAAGGGCAGTTCTTATAACTAAATTCGAGGTGGACAGTTCTTAGAACTGCCTTCTTAGAACTCTCTGTCCGAATGCACCTATTGTTCTCAATGAATTGAGAAAATTTCCTTTTTTTGGCGCTATCATTTTTTAATTTTCTGTAGAACCGTAAGTACTTTATTTTGAAGGACTTGAAACTATGTAATTAATGTAGTTTAATAGAACATTGGACAACAACAAAAGGAAAGGACGAACTTTGGTTCAAAGTTAAAATCAGAACAAATAAAAAGGCTAAAGGTAAGGTTTAGCACCATTTGAAAAGGAGGAACAAAGTATATTTCTGTGTACTTCCGAAATGTTTTGCATTAAATTAGTATAGCACATGCTAATTGGTGTAATTTGGAAATATTAAAAATTACGTTTAATTTCTTTTATCTATTTATATGTGTGTATATATATATATATACACACATATATATGTGTATATATATATGTATATATGCATATATATGTATATATATATACATATATATGTGTGTATATGTATATATATACATATATATGTTTGCCACTCTTACGTTAGTTTAAGAGTGGCACATGCTTGAGAAAATTATAAAACAAAATAAACATCAGTAAGGCTCATCTTTGTTCGACTGGGAGCTACAGGTTGATTTGGTCGTTTTGTTCTTGTTTCTTCAGAAGGTCGTTTTAAACTGACGTCATTAAACACAACGTGTGAGAACGTAATATTTCTACATCAGCCGCCCTGTTCACTACATAATCAGCATCCTGTGAAAAAGCCACATCAGTGGACAGATATTCAGCAATATTCTCCCTTTGTTTTAATAAAGAGCTGCAGGACTGAACTAAAATATTACATTACACACATGATGCAGCTAATTAGTCTCATCAGAGACATCAGGAACTGATCCAAGTCTCAAGTAATTCAGCTGAAAACTGGTTATCATCTGAAACATGATGCAGCCTCCACTGAATACTGACAGATACTCACTGTTGGGCTGATGGAACATCATGCTGGAAATTAATCAACCAATCATGTGACTTGTCGCTCTTAAAGGACACACAGCTGGGTTCAGGTTCTGGTTCTGGTTCTGGTTCAGGTTCAGGTTCAGGTTCAGGTTCTGGTTCTGGTTGGTTCCTGTGAATAAAGGTGGTTTGGTGATGTGAGTGCTGAGCTCTGACATGGAGAAGAGTCATGGACAGTTAGAGATGGTCATCTCACCTCTGAGCTTTGCTCTGGCTCTCATGTTCCCCACACAGAGTGGTTTTAGTGTCCTCACACTGATCCATGCTGCTGAATTCACATCAGCTCACACACACTTTCTACCTTCATCTGCAGAGGAAACACAAATCATTCATCTGCACATCAACTCAAATCCTCCTCTCCATCATTTGGGCTGTAAAAAGATCAGCTGCTGTACTTCCATCAGTCCACTAGATGGAGGCATGGAGCAGCACAGACATCATGATCCTGATGATGATGATGATGATGATGATGATGATGATGAAGCATTTCCATTCAGTGACACACACTGATTATCTGAACCTGCAGCACGATGATAAATCTGATATCTGAAACACTCTGATGGGCTGAATGCAGGACTGAACTGACATGAACAGCTATACTGTAGATAAGTAGCAGCAGGACTCCAGAAATCCATCCTGCAGGATCACTGCAGTCTGACAGGAACCACCAGGGGGCGCTCACTGCTCTCTGTTAAATATTATTCACTGATGAGTCCACATGATCCCACACAGAGGCTCCAGACACACCTGAATTATGATCCTTCATAAAACAGGTTGAGTATCAGAGTCCAACAGGATCAGAGTCCAGGGTTAATCTGGATCTCATGTCAGGACTCTATTGTGAGTGTGTTCAGAGAGCAGTGATGAACAGAGTGTCAGTGAACAGCACATTCCAGTCAGAGTTCCTCTGTTGGAGGAGAAAACAGCAGCAGACTGAGTGGGAAACATTTCATGTTGGTAACAAGCTGCAGCTCCTCATCAACACACACTGATTGTTGCTGTTTACTCTCAGCTCACATGACTTGTGTCTCATCAGCAGAGGAAATCTCTCTCTGCTCAGAGACTTTGTTAAATGAATCAAAGTGTCACTTACTCAGCTTCTTCCATGAACTTCTTCCCTCTGCAGCTCTCTGCTGTCTGGACCAGGTCTGTGTGGAAGAAGAGGAAATCCTCTGCTGCTTCTCCGACATCAGTCCTCTGTGTCTGCAGGCTGCCGTCACTCTGAAACTCTGCAAAGCATAAAAGAGTCTTAAAGTGATCAGAGGTCAGCTTTATATGACTTTAATTCATAAATAATTAACCTGCAGAGCAAACAGCTTAAACAGAGCTGAGGCCTTCAGTCCGATCACTGATCAGCGCCTGGACATAAAAAACTGAAGAAAATGATTAATTTGTTCATGTCGTTGGAACCAAAGCTCTGGTGAAGACTTCAAGGCAAACTGAAAAGTGTTTTTTTCCCAGTTTGTGTGTGAGGGAAAAAGCTTTCAATGTGCTGCATTCAGGACCAAAGCTGACTCATGTTTGGTGATAATTCATCTCTTTCAGTGGTCACTGCTGGTACACGAGTTACAGGTGAGGTGGAAACACTTGATGTCAGAGAATCAGGTGAAGTTATTGTGACTTATAGAAGCTGCTGGACTGCAGCTAAACACTTTAAATGTTTCTGACAGCAAACATCCAATCAAAAGTGTTCAAAACAAGATAATAAAAATAAGACTAATGATAAACTTTTATGGGCTGGATGTGAATCGTGTGAAAGTTTGTGATTTATTGATCATTTTCAGTAGAAACTGATAAAAACATCATGTGGTTAACATGAATAATTTTAGAAGTGATGTTGAATTATTTCCATTGTTGTGAATAATATTAACAAATCCTGCTGTTGGTGAGAAAATCCCCACCTATTACCTGCCCTGCCCCCATCAGGGGTGGAGCTGTGACTCATTCCAGGCAGCAGCTCAGCTGTGCCTCAGTCTGTGGAGAGGAGAGTCCTCTTCTTTAACGCTCTGTTTGAACAAACTGTGAGTCTGAGCTTTGTCTTCAGTAACTTTCCTGTTTTACTTTATTGTTGTGTTTAATCCAAGTGGAAAACATTTAGTCTTGTTTCCTCTTTCCTTTTTGGTTTAGTTCAAGTAGTTTAAGAACAAACATTTAGAGTTTTGTCATTGTTTGCATTTCCTGTTAAAAAATCCTCTAAAACTAAAGCGTAAGTCTTCAAAATGTTGAGGTGACTAAAGCTTCCAGTCAAAGTGAACTGGGAGATGTTGCTTCATCATCATCAGAATCATGCTGTGTGTGCTGGGCTGCAGCTCCATGCCTCCATCTACTGGACTGATGGTAGAAATCCAGCAGCTTCCTCTGCCTCAGACTCCACACTTTAACTTTATTTGGAGATCAACAGGGATCAACATAATTAATATATTTATAATACAAAGGGAAGGGTTTTAAATCATGTGTGTAACCACCAATAATCTCTGGTTACAGCACCTAAGGGTCCAATATGAAGAGTACAGCTTTAACTAATCTTAAATATACTGAGGGGCATCACCGTGCTGCAGCTGAGGTGCAGATGAAGGTAGAAAGTGTGTGTGAGCTGATGTGAATTCAGCAGCATGGATCAGTGTGAGGACACTAAAACCACTCTGTGTGGGGAACATGAGAGCCAGAGCAAAGCTCCATCTCTAACTGTCCATGACTCTTCTATCAGCTCTCACATCAAACCATCAGCAGCAAACTTCTCCCAGTGCTGGAACTGGAGCCAGTTGTGTTCTTCCAGAGTGACCACAGAGAGGATTTTAATCAGTTTAGGATCAATATTCTGCCTCAGTGAGCTGAGTTGTGTTTGAGTGGTGGTGAAATGTAAAGAACTGTCTCTTTCTGCAGTGAAGTGGCTTTAGTGGGGTATGAAAATGTAAAAGCTATCAGAAGGTGCCTGTGTGGCTCTCTGCTGATGATTATCTACCCCACAGTTTGTTGCTGCATGTGGACTTGATTGTACGTGAGCTTCCCCTGAATAACTATTTGCATATGCTGAGCAGTTATTGTGGTCCTTCATGTGCAAAACAGGAACATCAGTGAAACGAGTAATCCAGGATGGTTCTTCTGGTAATTCTAGTGATCTAAACTTAACCGGCTCGTAGATGAAGGAGGACCCAGATTCACATGCAGGAGTCAGAGGAATGAGAACTTCATTCAGAACTCAATGAGCAGCCCTGGTCATACATGTGCTGAGGGAGGCGATGACTAATACAATCAGTAACAGCAACCAGGAGTGAAGCAGAAGCAGAACTGAACAAAAGGGACTGAGCAAACAAAATGAAACAGGAAGCAAACTGACTGATGTGCAAAAGGGAACTAATTTCAAGATGAAAAAGAACAGAACTCCAGAGAACAAGATCAACATGAAAACTGAAACATTTAACGTAATAGCTTGCAAAATATGGAAAAATAGCGCTGAAAAAGAACATTTCCCACTTAAATAACACTAAACTTAACACAATTTAGCAGCTATGATGTGAACATAAAAAGAATAAACTCATCTGGCCATTTCACCCACACATTTATCAGCAGGTCATACTTTTCTGCTGCTGCTGGTACAAATGTGCCTTTCTCTGCTCTGCAGGTCATCTCTCATACTGGGGAACAGATTCTTTTCAACCTTTTGCTGTATCCTGACACTGGATTGGCTGCAGGAACTGGATGAGCGCTGGTCTCTGAGCACTTGGACTGGGTTTGGTTTCAGATTCATTTGCACATTGATGCTAAAAGAATCTTCTAAGCATCTCGCTCTGTTATTATTGCTTTTACTGTCATTTCTAAGAGCTTGAATATGCAGCTGGGCTCGAGTTCGGTGATGCACACTTTCATCTCCATTGATCCTTTCTGCAGTTCCACCACTGCTGGAACACTGATTAAAGGTGAAATAACACAAGGCCAGGGCCGTACGCAGGGCCCAAAAAATACTGAGGTCATGAGTCAGAACTTCTACTCGGGTTCAGGGGCTCCCCTGGACATTTTTTTAATTCCATTATTTAAATCTGGCCATTTTCAGAGTCTTAAAGGAACAAAAACAACATCATAATGACTTTTAGGTTTATTTGTTTTGTTTGTTATCAGAGAACATCAGCCTCATCCTAAATGATTTGCAAATGAGTTACAATGTAAAACTGGAGAATGAATTTCATCAAGTCATGGATTAGGAATAAAAAGGAATGAACTGTCCTGGGACAGAGGGATAATATATACAAATGCTTCATATTTCCTTCAGTATTTAAAATAGATACCCAAGCCCTATTACACTATCATGTTGATGATAGTGCCTAATCTGTTCACTCTTGTTAAGGAAAACCAGCTTTTGAACACATTTCTATTATAATCTTACACATTACTTCAATTATCCTGCATTATACATCTGACTTTTAAAACATATACAGGTCTGGCATAGTCTCTTCCTTTTAGAGTACCTGCTCTCCCTCTATCACTGCTCCTCTTCTTGCTGCTTGGCCCAAAGATGAGCCTGGTTTGGCTCAGCCTTTTCCTCCCTGTCCTGTTTTCCCTTTAGTGAAGAATATAAAAAACTGGACGATCTCACTCACCTGCACCTTAATGCTAACGTCAATAATATTGTTAATATTGTACATTTTTACACTTATATTTTAATACCCTACACTCTACACTTTTTTACTGAAGCATTTTTCTTATTTTGTGTGGACTTATTGTGCCAAGTTCTTTTTTTTCGACATATTTATATTTAAATTCTTATCTTTAATTCTTGGTAGCAGGTAAAAAGAAAATTTCACTGCACATTGTACTATGTATGATTATGTATGTGACAAATAAAACTCGTGAATCTATAAACACAGTCAAATACTAAACTGATAGAAATGAAAACAATACTCCATTTCAACATCATGTTTTCAGATGTGTCAGAAATCTTAAAAAAAAAAAACCTTGAGGGCGCTGCAGAGCTTTTGAAATTTGAGGTAAAAATGGGGCATTCTGAGGCTTTTTGAAGGACCATTATGGTGACTCATGAAGTAAGGGCAAGTTACCACAGAAAATGATTTATTATTATTTTCAAAATTAACGGGGTGTTTTATTTTGTTTCTGCGCACGACTTCCTGTCCCGCGCGAGCTGCTCTGTGCAGTGTTGCTGCGTTGTGCTCCGGCATCCGGCAGAAATATAGAACAGGTTCAGCATCCAACGTTGACAAATCAACACTGAATAAACGTTTCATTTTCAATCGAAGACGTCGCTGACATTTCAATCGCAAAATGAATGTTGACTCAACCGGTGGAAATTGATTGACGACCGGTACTGACGGAGTTAACCAAAATTAAACTTTGATTCATGTTTCCTTGCTATCCGAGTAGGACGCTGGCTGCAATAAAAATATCTCCACATTAAAACAACTGATCAAACAACTGCAGAGCAGTGCAATCAAACAACACTGACTCAGTGGCGCAATAAGAGGCTGAAGAGGCAGGACAGTAGCATTCTGCTGCAAGGGGTCAACCTGCCTGACTCCCCAGAGTACAGCTGGACAGGCAGTGGATAAGCAGAAGTCAGCAGCTCAGAGGCAGGTGTTCAGTAAGCCACCACCTCCAGCTCCTGTACTTTTAAGCCCCTTCATTGTGCCAGTTGTGTTTGTCATCCCAACTGGAAACAAACAGATTGTGCCGTCTGGTCCCCTGCCCTCACCTCCGCCAACCCGGAGAGCGTAAGTGCACCCGCACAGTGGAAAAAAACTAATGCCGTCAGTGCCACCTGCCGCGCATAAAAGAAAATGGTCATGGGCAGTATTATGGGAATATATACTGTCCCAAAAATAACAGAATGTCTCTGGAAGAATGGATGCAGGAGATTAGGAGAAAGAGGGAGGAAGAAAAAAAATGGTTTCAGATCATTCTTTACATGTTAATATGCATGTAAATAGTTTTAAAAGAAAAAAAATGTCTTAATTTACTGTTCTAATTAGTTTCTTTTGTTAATTTATTGTATTTATTTTGTTTTGTTTTAGTTATCTTTTTATTCTATTTTTTCTATTTATATTGTTTCTTGTTCTAAATGACTTAATAAAGAAAGAAATTAATAACTTTAAACATTTTCCATTTTTTGTTTATTTATTGTATGTATTTTATTTTGGTATTTATCATTTCTTTATTCATTCTATTTTATTATTATTATTGTACTCTTGTTGCTCTTGTTGTAATGTTTCCTAAATTTAATTATTTTCTATATTTGTTCATTTATTTCTTTTACTTTATTTGTTATTTGTCATTTATTTTTTCTATTTTGAATTTAATTTATTCCTGTTTTTATTGCTTCAGGTTTAATTTCACACGTGTTTCTGAGTGTTTGTGTGTGTGTGAAATTAGTAATAAATTTGTTACATTTTAGTGAGTGTCTTCAGTTTTTTTCAACTCATTCATAGAAGACGACTACATTGTTGCAGTACTCAATTCAGAAATTTAAAAATTACATTTGATAACACTTGGTAAAAGTTTGTCTCATGTCCAATGGTGGAATCGAACCGGCAACCTTTGGATCGAGAGCCTCCTGCACTATTCTACAGCAGAGAGTCAAGTTTGCTTAGATTTCTCAAATGAATACACCAGACTGTGTGTGCAAATAACTACAAGTTCCTTCCATTTTTTCCACTCATTTTCTCAAAATGTCTTCTTTTCCTTCATTTTTCTCCTTCCCACTTTTCCCTCTTCTTCCGCCTCAAATACAGACTATTCCTCCCCTGCTTCAGCTCAGTCGGCAGAGCATCAGACGTCTAATTTGAGGATCCAGGGTTCAAGTCCCTGTTCAGGTGTATAAATTTAATCTGCCACTTAAACTGTGCTTCCCTCTATGCCTGCACTCCATTTCTACACTGTCACCTCTGACAGAGCCTGGCTAATGGTGTTCCTTCTATGTAGCTTATTGTTAGCTTTGCTGTTAGCTGCATCGTTATATCCTCATTTGTAAGTTGCTTTGGATAAAAGCTAAATGCATAAACATAAAGTGATAAAGCCGGCTGTCGACAGTTGAACACATTTTAAAAACATACGTGAAGAACTAATTCGCACAATAGTCTCATCTTTCAACTCCACTTTCCTCTGGTTCA
Source organism: Leuresthes tenuis (assembly GCF_036924035.1). Taxonomy (NCBI): domain Eukaryota; kingdom Metazoa; phylum Chordata; class Actinopteri; order Atheriniformes; family Atherinopsidae; genus Leuresthes; species Leuresthes tenuis. Next base: position 11,447,021 of record NW_027325355.1, read on the forward strand.
GCTTGTATATGAACAGTTCTGCAGTTAAAAGCTAAAATCCCAAAGCAGAGTGGAGCTTCTGTGTTACCTGAGGACGGACTGATCTCCGCAGTGAATTCATCTCTTCCCAGGATGCTGTTTCCACTGGAGCTTTTCCCTGCTCCAGTCTCCCCAACAATTAATATCTGTTGTGAACAAAATAAAACAAGTAAAGAATCAAGATTGAATCGATGTAAACTGATGTGAAAAACTGTTCCATGTAACTGTTTCTACCTTAAGCTCTCAGAATTTATATTTTTCTTTGAACAAGTTTATCAGGGGAGAGCGCGAACGCAGTCCCCCACTACCACAAATTAAGCAGTTGACATTCCCACATTTGGGGAATTCGCAGGTGTCCGTTCTACGGTCGTGCAAAGCGACCGTAGACAACTGACCAATCAGGTGGCCCACCGACTTTTGACCGTAGACTACCAATAGCTTTGCCGGACTCACCAGGAAGTCATAACGCGACCGTAGACAACTGACCAATCAGGTGGCCCACCGAACTTTGACCGTAGACTACCAATAGCTTTGCCGGACTCACCAGGATGTCATAACGCGACCGTAGACAACTGACCAATCAGGTGGCTCACCGAACTTTGACCGTAGACTACCAATAGTTTCGCCGGACTCACCAGGCAGCCAATCACATATCAGAGAAAGCGAAGAGACGGTGCGAGCGACATTTGGACATTGTTTTTGCTAACGACTTCGACAGTTTATCTGTTAAAGAAGTGAAAAACAGAAAGGTAATTTGCTACAAATTTGACGGAGTTAACCGTAGTGTTTTTCTGTGATAACCTTTTCATTGAAAGGTAAATATAAGAAGCTTCTCCCACTCAGTAAAAAGTCGTCGTAAATTATAACTGAAGACGCTTTTTAAACATAAACATTTTCTTTCTTACACTCATATTACCGAAACGTCTGTTTATAGTCGTTATCGTGTTAAAGGGGTCAACCAAACCAAATATATGCATTGCATGTATGCTTGTATGTATGTATGTATGTTTTTGTGCGCGCGCGCGTGTGTGCATACACACATAAATCTCTCTCTCTCCATATATTTATACAGGAATACACATATATCAATATATATCCCACATATCAGCTATACATGTGTGTGTATAACAGATATATAGACATTCAATATCATGTGCAATGTACAATGTGCAATATTTTAACTGTATGTGCAATATTAATTCACTTTTCATTATTGTCACTATTCAGTGTTATCATTACTATTACTACCTTGTACAATTACATTCATTATCTGGTGCAATACAACCTCTCAATAGCACTGATAAATTAATAGATTAATAAAGTTCTTATCTTATCTCGATAGGCAGACAGACATTTAATACCAAGATGTAATGCCACTTTACTGCTAATATGAATTGCTGCTCCAATAAATTTCCCTTTGGAGAATAACATTGTTTAACTATCTAGATGGCAAACCCCACAATCCGCATTGCCAACCCAGATGCTCCTGGAAATCGGCAACAGGCCATTCTGATGGCGAGCAAAGAGGCCCGTCTTTATCGGGATAAAAGGCTGGTCTTCCCCACACCTCCCCCGGAGCTGCTGAACCAAGCCACTGCCCTGGCCCACGCAGAAAAGCTCCTTCAGGCGGAGGGTGTCACTGCTCCATCCCGTCAGCAGTGCCTGGGAAAGCTGCCAGTGCCGTTCGGTCAATACAAGAATGCACCGTTCCACTGGCTTGTGGCAAACGATGTGGGCTACATGAAGTAGTAAGCATTTTAGATTTAAGACAAATTTGGTGGCATGTTTACACATCTGTTTCATTCTTGGTTCAATTACTAATCTGTTTGTCACAGTCAGATGATATAAATGATGCTTGTTTGAATTAAGGTAATGTATATCATTCCAGCATAATTGACAAGCACAGGGTAGAGAAGGCAAGCACACAAAAGAGAGGAGAAGCAGTGAACCAGTGGGTGAAAGACTTCCTCACTGAGTATGCAGAGAGCTTCCCACAAGTCTCCATTGTCCTTGAGGCCAACATCGACAGGTGCATCTATGGTCAGAAAGGCTTCGAGGACAGCAGCTTTCAGGAGATGTGGGAGCTCTACAGTCAGCGTGGAAGATTAAAGAAAAAGCCAGAGCAGTTCACTGACAGCGAGACAGACAGAGCACAGAAGGCCTACAGCTCAGTGAGGAGGTGGTTGAACACACCGGTGACCCACATCACAAGTGTGACGATGAAGAGGTTCAGAAAATATATTTATGAGAAGGAGAAAGTAAGTGTTCAGAAAGAGAAAGGTTAGAATTACACAGAAAATAACAAATACTCAAATAGGTGAGTGTTTAGTGTTGTAAGTATGCTTGTGTGTGTTTGGTAACTGAAACGTGGTACATCATACATTCTGATTGTTACACTGACTTATTGTCCAGCAACTGCAGGAAAGCACCTCTAAGTATAGTCCTTCATTATGGCCCGGTGATGAAGCTGAGATGGTAGCTGCATGCGAGGCTGTGGAACGTAAGTAAGACACATCAGTCAATTTATATGAAGTCGTTTTATGTAAATAAGTCATAATATAAGATAACAAAAATTTATACATTTTTAGACTCTACCCAGTCCCAGGAGTCAGGTCTCAGAGACAAGGTAAAGCTGCCAGACTCCAGTGTCTTCAAAAGGCTTTTTCACCCCTCTTCACTGCCCAAGCTGCCAGAGTCCACCGCACCACCCAAGCTGCCTGAGTCCACCGCACCATCCAAGCTGCCTGAGTCCACCGCACCATCCAAGCAGCCAGAGTCCACCGCACCATCCAAGCAGCCAGACTCCAGTGTCTTCCAAAGGCTTTTTCACCCCTCTTCACTGCCCAAGCTGCCAGAATCCACCGCACCATCCAAACAGCCAGAATCCACCGCACCATCCAAGCAGCCACACAAGAAGTACATATCCAGGATCCCGGCTGCTGCACAGCCAACTGAAGCCCCGTCCGCATCCCAAGGCGAGGATTATCCACTGAAACCACCTCTAAGTGACTCACCTGTAAGTAACATTTACAGTGAATGCAAACATAACGTATCATTGCATGTTACAAATGATAAAAACAACTTTGCTTTGTACGTGTTGTGCGTGTTACAGGTGGAGTTAGAGGGCTGGGTACGTCTTTGGGAAAACCCAAACGGCATTCCAGCAGCTGACATCTCATGGCTAAAGGAGGACACAGAGAGAGGTCTCTTCACTGCCATTCAACTCTACAAGGACATCACTGGTGTGCTCAAGAGGCGAAGGGTGATGAAGTCAGACCGCATGTGGTTTTCCCCTCCAGAACCTCCAGGCTTCGTCGGAGGTGCTCTGCCTGTACCACACCTGTTTTTCCGCAGCCGTGTCTTTGTGTGGCGCCCTGTAGGAGTCTGGAGATGTTCCCTGAAGTGTCCTCGTGGCGATGAGTGTGTTGGAAAGGGTCGTAATGTGTACCTGTACAAGTCTGGCTACCACCACCGGGTATAACTCAATTCAGCTGTGTTAGAGTAAAAACATCATGGTTGAATAATGATTACATTGTATCTAAACAGGCAAAAGTTCCTTGAAAATCCTCTTGATTTGATTATATATTGTTATATGTTATTATTGTTATTATATATTGTTCCCTGATCTGTACTCCAGGTACGTCACATTTGTGACGTATCCAACTGGTACACGATGCTGACGGAGGTCCTGTGCTGTGGGCCTTGCACAAAGTCAGCCAGGGGTGGAGAAGGTGGCACAACAGGTCGGTGGCTTGCGTGGGATCCTGTTATTATAACACAACTGAGCGAGGCACATCAAGCTGTGTTCCCTGCCGTCCTCACTAGCAAGTGAGTACACTCAGCATCGTGTGTGCACGTGTCAGTCTTTAAAGAAGTTATTCGAACCGACCTAAAGTTACCAATTTTTCCTCCACTAACAGGCGTGGTGTGGACAAGAATATTGTGCGTCTTCTCAGGGACCGAACCGAAGGGAACACTATGGTCAAGGTGTGGCGTCAGATACAGGAAAACCACACGGAGAAGCACCTTCAGTGCAAAGACCTGTACACCACACTCCTTATGAGCTTAGTGAAACCTGGAGGGATTGTTTCTGCAGTAGGTCACACATTTCAGGCTCCGCCTCCTCCAAGAGATCTCCCGTCTGCACGGCTCCTGCGCCACGCCTTCCTGCTGGCAGAGGCCGACAACGTGCAGGACTACAGGAGCCAGATCCTCTCCACTTTTGGCACTGTGCTAAAGATGGATTCCACCAAGAAAGTATGTAAATCAAAACGCAATCATAGATTGTGGCATACAGAACACATTTCCTATTATAAACATATTGTCATGCACTGTTAAATTATAGAAGAACAAGCAACTAAGTTGGGATGCAAACTCCAAATGTTTTTTAGGTAGTGAAGAAGCTGTCTGGTGAGGGTCACGGCTCAGGTTCACCAGCATTGGAAATGAGTACTCCCAGATAGTGACTTTTGTGCTGACCTGTGAGGAGTCCACAGAGAAGCTGGGACCTATGTGCCGTGGAGTAATGGAGAGGTTTCGGCTGGCCAACCAACCTGTCCCCAGCATCCTGTATGTGGACCGTGGCTGTTGCCGTGCACAGGGCCCAACAGCTGTGGAGACTTTGTTCCAGTCTTGGGTGGACAGTGGAATGGTTGTGCGTCTGGACATCTTTCACTGGATTCACCGTTTTGATGCAGCCGTCCGCACAGAGTCTCACTCCAAGTACGCAGAGTTCAAGTCTGCACTTGCTGGGGCGGTGCTGGCGTACAGCCGAGCAGACATGGAGCTCCTCATCAAGGCTGTCAGAGCCAAGGACCTGACAGCTCTGAAGGCTGTGACAGATGAGGACGTCATCCGCCTTTTTATTTCCAGGGAGCAGCTGAAACATCACGTGCGACGGGTCACACAAGGGGCGCAGGAAACGTTTAGGCTCATCAACCTGGCCATTGAGGAACTGAAAGGTCCCGCTGGGCTGGATGAGAGTGGAGTCAGCCTCTTCAAGACACCTGGTATAAAGACCTGACACTCAAAGTTACAACATTAATACTAGTTCTGTGGCATAAAAAAAGTGTACACAACAATCGGTTTGTGTGTCTGTACGTCATTTGTATTTGCAGTGGCCACTGATGAGATGTGGGCGGCGCAGCAGCGACACCTGGAGTGCATCCAGGATCCTCCAGACATCTACATGTATAGGGTGGCGCGTACAGCGACCATCAACAAAGTGGATGTGCCCTACTACAAATGTCTGCGTGGCAACAACAGCCTGGAAGGATTCCACAAAACTTTGCCCAACATGCTCCCAGGTACACAGGTGTAGTGTGGATATTTATAAAATGTCACACGTGTCACTGTGAGTCATCTCATGTGTTTTATTGTGATGTTCAGGTCCCCACTGCGCAGCCCGGCCCTATCAGCTCTATCTGATAAGTGGCATTGCACGGTGGAATTCTGACCGCCGCTCTGATGCACTGTTTGGGGGAAAAGGACGGCACCACAGAATCTACTCTGCACCGCTTATCGACCACCTCAACACCCGCTGTCTGCAGCTGTTCGGAGAGACTGTGGAGGGAAACTTCCAGGCTCCCGCTGATGTCCCCTCTAATGAGCTGCTGGGGTTGGAATACCTGTTTAGTCAGAGTACAGGAGAATCGGGCCCTTTTTCTCTCGCAGACATCGTGAACGATGGGCCGGATCCAGAGGAGGAGGTGCTTCAGCCTGGGCAGCATGATCCAGATGTGCCAGATGAGGCTTACGAGAGTGAGGTGGAGACCTGTGACAATGCGCTGAGTGCTGAGCTGCCCCACATCCGGCTCTCCAGCAATGAAATTGCTAGTGTTCACCTTCCAGTCTTTGTGAGTAGCTGTTTGTTTGTTGATGTGGATGTACATTTTATTCCAGGAGTTAAAGTCGTTCAACTGCTACGTATGAGCCAGTGTTAGACGAGTTTTCAAATGTTTCCACTTTGCCAGGAGTTAAATTAGACATTAAAACAACAGTTAAACAGTAGCAAAGTATTTAAAGCTTGTGTAGAAGAAGGAAATAATCACTGAGGAAAAAGATTAACAAGTGAATGTGGCAGTGTGCAAAGTCAACATAACGTTACAAAATCTAAAAAACTTGTTTGTTTTTTTTTCTGCCACAAGAGACAGAAGCAGATGAAAAGCAAATAAGACTAGATAAATCACACCTGCAACAGGCATAACATTTGTGTGTCACTGTTTGCACAGGAGGATGTCTGCAGTCCAACTCCTCTTCCTGGCTTTCAGCAGCTGGAAAAGTTCTGCTCTCTTCTGTTGGACATTGGCCTGACAGAGGACAAGCTGTCACTCACCACCAAGCAGAGGAACAATATCCTGGAAGCCTGGAATGCCGTGGAGGAGCACGACAAGCAGCCTCAGCAGTTCAATCAAGTGTACAGGACGCACTGGGGCAACACTCTGTACTGCCGCACTAAAAGAGACGACCTTGTTGATGCTGCTGTGATACAGAAAGTAAAGATGGCCAAACGCTACGCACCAGCACAACAAAACATAAGTGCTCAGCACAACAGGCTAATGTACACACTGGTGAAACTTTTGTGGCTGCATTGTCCTCATGGGTCACGCACCAGTCCGGAGAAGACGACCATCCTGGAGGCATACGAGCGGGTCCAGCACCGAATTTTAGTGGATGACCCTGTTCTCTGCAAAGCTGGCATTCCCCTACCTAAAATAAACGTCAAGACCGTGCGGGACTTCATCCAACACCAAGAGCGGCTTGTCAACATGAAGGCAACAATACAACCATCCACCATCACAAAGATCACCTCCATCTCATCAACAGACCTTCCTCCTGCCCCTCATCAGCCTACAGTCCTCCCTCCACCAGACTACCAGCTGATGAAATATGTGCCCACACCAAGCACTGCCGGGACAAAGGTTTTGAAGGGAAGGTCGGACATAACGATGCCCGTCTCCCGGCCGCACCTAAAAGTGCCACAGCTAATAAGAAAAACCCCGCCACCTCGACCATCACCAGGCCTGTACCGTCCCTGTCTGCATCTACAGCAGCCCTTAAGACTGCAGGACGCTCTTTACGACCCATATCACCTGCCATTCTGGTGACCCCTGTGATAGCTGGTCCCTCTACATCAGTCCTTCCCATCACCTGTGCTATCACCAGCCCTTTGCCCTGCCCTTCTGTATCAGCAGCTCCCTCTGCGATTGCAGGCCCCTCCACACAGACCACAATGGCTGCCCGTCAGGTGATCCCTAAGCCGGCCGATACGCCTGCAACAGCTCCTCCAACTGCGTCCACACCGCCTGATACACACACCACCGGCACGTTGCCCAGCACTGGCGGTCATTTAGCCTGGGCGAGAGCTACGCACTACAAGTGCAAACACCAGGGGCATCCATTAGAAGTTGGAACCAAATTGTCAAGGGTGCAAAATATTCCAGTCTGTACACTCTGTGCCCAACCAACACAGGGACACAGAAGATACAAGAGAAAGACATTCTGCCCCGTAAAGATGATGTCCTCATCAAAAGGTCTGAACAACAGAGTTTATGCTAGCTATGAAGACTTCACCTCTGCTGTAGACAAGTTGGAGGACTTAGATGTAAATATGCCTTAACAATCTGTAAATATTCTGTAATAACTCACTGTACATATAGAAATGATATGTACATAGTAATTGTAAATAGTTTTATATTTTTATAAACGTGATTTTTTCATGTTCAAAGCAACTTTACTGCTGTGTAAAATATCCTATTTGACTTACTGCTGTGTTGTGGTTCACTTCAGTTGATTGAAATTGTTTTTAAATTTTATACAAAGATTTGAATCAAGTTTTAAATTGTAGTGCTTTGATGTCAGCAGCTTAGTATAATAAAACGTTTGAACAAACTACGTGCTTTTCTAATCATTCATACACACATTCATACCCCCAATGATACACTGGGGTTCAGTGTCTTGCCCAAGGACGCTTCGACATGTAGCCCGGGGAAGCCAGAGTCGAACCACCGACCTTCCGATTGGTGGGTGACTGCTCTTCCTCCTGAGCTACAGCCTTGGCAAAGATTAGCACAAAGATTAGAACCAAACACAATTTTTTTAAAATATCTCTGTAGCAAGAACATGAGAAAACGCATGAGAAATGTTGACATCTAACCTTTAATAAAATGCAGAACAATGAAATACAAACAAGTGTAAAGCTAGACTTTACATCAAACTGAAATGATATATTGCTTCTAAAGATGTATGTTTACAAACATACCCACAGCTGGTGCACAGCTACTTTGTGAATTTTAACTTTAAACAAAACATATATGTTCAGTATAATAGAATAAAATGTGTATCTACTTTTAAAAAGATTGCATTTTCAATTCAATTCAGTTTTATTCATATAGCGCCAAATTAAAACAATGTCATCTCAAGGCACTGATATTGTTCTGTATATCAACTCAGAACTGATGCCATATTTATCTTGAACGGTGGGAGATCCGTCCATAGTTCCCAACTATCCCAACAAATTATAAAGCACTTTCAATGATTCTTCAAACATGTGCTACCCACAGAACATTCAGAACAAAAGTCCTGACAAGAGAAGGTGGTAATCCAAAAAGAAGATTTTCAATCTGAACAAGGGAAATTCTTCTGATTGGTAGTTCCTGTTGCTGCTCCCAGGTGAATGTTTTCTTATCTGCCGTAAAATATATTGTTGATTTAAACCAATAATTTATCCGCAGTGTGAATACGTTGGTGAGTCTTTAGGTGAGATAATTGAGTGAAAGCTGTTCCACACTGACCACAGCTATAGGGTTTCTCTCCTGTGTGAATACGTTGATGTGTCTTAAGATGGGAAGATGTAGGGAAAGCTGCCCCACACTGACCACAGCTGTAAGGTTTCTCTCCTGTGTGAATACGTTGGTGTTTCTTAAGATTAGATGATTCAGTGAATGCTGCTCCACACTGACTACAGTTGTAAGGTTTCTCTCCTGTGTGAATACATAGGTGTCTTTTTAGACTGGATAATCGAGCAAAACCTGCTCCACACTGACCACAGCTGTAAGGTTTCTCTCCTGTGTGAATACGTTGGTGTATCTTAAGATAGGAAGATGCAGTGAATGTTGCTCCACACTGACTACAGCTGTAAGGTTTCTGTCCTGTGTGAATACGTTGGTGTATCTTAAGATAGGAAGATGTAGTGAAAGCTGCTCCACACTGACCACAGTTGTATGGTTTCTGTCCTGTGTGAATACGTTGGTGTATCTTAAGATAGGAAGATGCAGTGAATGTTGCTCCACACTGACTACAGCTGTAAGGTTTCTGTCCTGTGTGAATACGTTGGTGTATCTTAAGATAGGAAGATGTTGTGAATGCTGCTCCACACTGACTACAGCTGTATGGTTTCTCTCCCGTGTGAATACGTTGGTGTGTCTTTAGACCAGATAATTTAGTGAAAGCTGCTCCACACTGACCACAGCTGTATGGTTTCTCTCCTGTGTGAATACGTTGGTGTGTCTTAAGATCGGAAGAAGTAGTGAAAGCTGCTCCACACTGACCACAGCTGTAAGGTTTCTCTCCTGTGTGAATACGTTGGTGTTTCTTAAGATTGGAAGATGTAGTGAATGCTGCGCCACACTGACCACAGTTGTAAGGTTTCTCTCCTGTGTGAATATGTTGGTGTGTCTTTAGACTGGATAATCGAGCAAAACCTGCCCCACACTGACCACAGCTATATGGTTTCTTTCCAGTGTGAAGCCTCCGATGACACCTCAGATGTGATGAGCTTTTGAAAACTTTCCCACGGTGTTTACAAGAGTGACATCTGTAGCTCTCTTGGGCTATATGTTTCTGCAATGACAGAGAGGAAGAAGGATTAGATCCTTTTGAAGTTCACACAAAAGATTTCTCTAAGCTAACCAACATATTCTAACTGGACGTGTATAGACCGAGCCACAGGTCTCAATATCTCAGATCAAACATGAATGCTGAGAGTGTGTTTATAAGTGCCCTCAGCTGTCAGCACTGTGCTCTGGTGTGTTCTACACACGTTCAGGTTTTTAAGCAGTAAACTCTTGCTTTTTGCTCTTTCACTAATTATTTTTTGTCATGATGAAATTCTGAAAAGGAACTTGTGCTACAATATTTCTAAATGATAGAATGAAGCACAGTCTTGTCCAAGTTGTTCAGTTAAACACCATGTAGAGGTTGGACTGAAAAAGGTTGATGATCACTGGTTTAAACGAATAAAAGTAACAGTGGTGGTAATACATGACATTCATTACACTATCCCTTTGTTCCAGCTTACAACCCAGAGGTCTGCAGCCATTGAGCTCAACAGCTATCAGGGAAACAGTTTTAACTCAACCTTTGTTTCTTTCTAAAACAACTCTTTACCCTGAGGTAGAGAGATCTACAAACCTGTCATCTAACCATTAAAGACCCAGAAGTATTACCACCACCAGGTTTAATTCATGTAATCCAGAGACTTTAAACACAAACAATGAATATAAGCTCCTGAACCTCTCAAATCTGAAGACTGAGAGCCAGAAAATGTCCCACCACAACAATCTGGCCACTGATTTTCTTCCAGCAGATCATTCAGCCTGCAGCATATTTTCAGTCTAAGCACATCTGTATCAGAGAGGGTAGATGAAACCAGGAAATACTTTGCTGACACTTTTTCCACATTTGAAGTAAAAGCAGAACAAGCGGACGATACACGGAGCCTCGACACTCGTCCTCGTGTCTTTAATGTCCTCCACACTGACCTGTAGCCCGGTGGAACCAGAGGATGAACCGGCTCTGTTCTTAGTGGAGGTGTTTGGATCCTGGTTCTGCTGCTCCATTCTGGTCCTGGTCCTCCGACTGATGGACTCTGTCTGAAACTGTCAGTACATACAATAAGATCCAGCTGTGGCGTGCAGCATGTTAAAGCACACCCACTTTTCTTCTTCTCTTGAAAACCTTTGTGGACAATTTTTAACCATCTAGTCACATTTAATTAAACTTATTACCGTGGTTTTAATTTAAATTCCTGTGAACTTTAAACTGGTTCTTTAAAGACCCACTGAGGTCACAGTTCAAAATATTTGGAGCTTTTTGATCAAATTCAGAAATTTTTTTATAATAAATGTATAATATAATATACTCTGTAGAATGACACCCATTGTGTGCAATAGCCCATAAATCTCATCTGAGTCAGTGTAACATGATCAACTTAAATCATTTTACCACATTAAGACAATGATACTGTTTGAGGAAAGGGTCCCAATATCATCCCAAAGCCTGAAGTTCAGATTTTCTCCGTTTCTAAATTTGTTCTCATTTCCAGAAGCTGTCATGGATCCAGAAAAGTAACAGAGTAATCTCAGATTTGTCACAGGTTAAACTCTGAAGCCTATAGTTCAGCACTCAGGGAGCTTCAGTCTGGACTGAGGCTTGAAACTGAGAAGATGTGATGTTTCAGTGGGGGAATGATCTAGTTCTGTGTGGCGAACAGCACGTCAGCAGGAGCTGTCTGACTGATCTGAGACACTCTGAAGAACATGAAGTGGACCATTTTGAGGCCATCATTTAAATATAAAGGAGTGTTTTAATAACCTACAATCTCCTTTATTTTGATTCTGAAATGATCTTACCTGGTAAACTTAAGTGTCCAGTTGAAGAGTAAAAAGTGATCTTGTGTTGTGGTCAGATCAGAGTATCAGCTCCTAAAAGTTGCACAGATCCTCCTAATAAAGATCATTTTAGCTCCATTTTAACTCCAGATGTTGGCAGGTGGACTTTATGAGTAAAGACATGTACAACCTTTTTATCATGCGGTCAGTCCTTTTTGATATGTGGATAAAAGAAAATATTGGATATGTAAAGGAAACTGAAAACTGAAAAACATGAGACACTTCTGAAGAGGACAGTCACTGTCTTTTAATGGGCTTCTGAGTGTAAATCTGAGAAATCAGACACTGATACTGAACTGTATATTTCTACTGCTCCTGTGATACTTTCCTGGATCACTGACAAATCTATATTATAATGCTATGACTCCTCTTCAAACAACATAAACTCTTAATGTAATTGAAGCATTTATATAGACCATAATTAAATCCCATTTTAAGATTTTAAACCCTAAAACACATTAAACACATCATATCACATGTTTTCACTTCACAGTTTTATCAAAAAGCCAAATGATACCCAGATAAGCTCGGAAAGAACAATTCTAAATTTTACATTGATCATCAATTTTTTAAAATTTTTTAAAACTACAGAAAAAAGTTTAGAAAACTGCAGCTTTAGTGGAAAATGTGTTTAACACACAGCTAAAAGGATAAAGCTCCATTTTATTTGTCCATCTGACCGGCTTATTGAAATCTATAGTTGAGGTTGTGTTTCTGCTTTCTGCTTTGGGTACAACGGTTAGCAGAGCATTAGCATTAGCATTAGCAGGACATGCTAACTGTGAATAGCAGCCAAGTCATTTGAACTTTTTTACTCTTTAGTACATGTTCTGACTGCCCGTGTCCAGGTGCAGGAATCAAACCAATGACACAAAGCACTTTGAAGACATTTCTGCAAATGTTTGACCGCTACATGTATTCTTTTCTGGACTCACCTGCATGCAGCTTCCTGTAGTGATGTTCTGAAATGTGCTGAGGCTTCGAAGCGTGTTTGGAGTAATGGAGGAGACGGTTTACTTCATTTAGGGGAGGAGCCGAAAATGATGACGTCCACAACCTCACCACCCGTCCCAACCACGTGACTGCTTCCGTAAATGCTTCAGATTTTGTCAGATTTATATGCCCGAGTATTAAGCAGAGAAACCCCTCAATCTCCATTTAAGATGTGTTTTTTTTATGGAGAGTTGCAGTCAGTTCACTTTTTGAGTTTTGATAGTTTGGATACTCGAGTTTGGATAGCGTTAATGTAATTTGGAGATAGTTTGGGGAGTTAAGTGAGAGAGAGATAGTTTTGAGATTAGGGAGAGTGAGGAGAGAAGGATAGGTAAGAGGATGGAGCCAGCTAGGAAGAGGAAGATTTCCCCCGTGTGAGAATATTTTGATTTGATATGTCCTGTTAAGGTAAAGCTTAATCTAACATATTTCAGATGCATTAGGTTTGCTGATCAAGAACTGTATTTTCACTGTTTCTTAATGTATTCATAGGTGAGGTGTTTACTGTGTTCCAAGGAGTTGGGGTAAAGCAGCAGGGGGTCTCTCAAACCTGGTGTAGAAGGTGTTGAGATCGTCAGCTAGTCCGGGGGAGGGGGCGACCCCAGGGCTTCTACCTTTGTAGTGTCTGATGGTTCTGAGGGGACTCCACACAACTGCAGGGTCGTTGGTGCCTGAATCACTCTCCAGTCTGGCTCTATAGTCCTCTTTAGCATTTTTGATGGCCTTCTTGAGGCCCTGTCTGGCCAGTCTGAATGTGTCCATGTCACCCTCTCTGTACGCCTGCTCTTTCCGGCGCCTGAGCTCTCTGAGCTGCTTGGAGAACCAGGGCTTTTGGTTATTGTGCCTTGTGATGGTTTTGGTTGGGAGGCAGACCTGCTCACAGAAGCTGATGCAGGAACATACAGTGTCAGAAAAGCTGCCGTCGTCATCCTCAGGGCCCCTCAGTGACTCCCAGTCAGTAGACTCCATGCAGTCCTGAAGCCTGTCCCTTGCCTCTGGAGTCCACCTCCTTGCTGTAGTCCTGGATGGTTTGGCCCTTCTCAGTTGCTGCCTGTATGTGGGGACCATCTGTATGATGCAGTGGTCGGAGTGTCCAAGGGCAGCGTGGGGGATGGAGCGGTATGAGGGTTTTATGGTGGAGTAGAAGTGGTCCAGTGTGTTGCTGTCCTGCATGGCGCATGTCACCAGCTGTTTGGAGCTCGTCAGTTCCTGGGAGAGGTTACATGAGTTGAAATCTCTCATCACAAGAACTATCAAATTTGGCTGAGAGGTGGAGAAAGGAGCTGCTGAATCCTTGTTGAACGTGTTCACAGATGTACTTAGTTCACTTTTCTGATCACGTTAAGACCAGATGTGAACAGCCCCAGGGTGCCGTTAGAACCACTGTGTGTCATTCATTACTGTAAAAACTGTGCATCATCCTTTCCTCTTTCTTTATTCCAAGATCTTCTTCTCCACTTCAGCTTTTGGCTAAATCTAAACACAGCTCACATGTCTTTGGACATTAATAACATAGATCACAGTGACATATGCAACACTTCAGATAAGCAGCTGCCCCAGTATAATTACAGATGGTTAAAATCATTGTTATTTTATAATATTCTTTCATGAACTGTGAGAAGCATTACACAGAGGGTTCATCTCCAAAGCAGGAGTTTTGGTCTGTCTGCAGCCTTTTTATTTTCGTGTCAATGACCAGTTTAGCAGGTGTGTCCCTCAGAGGAGCTGGAGGCAGCTGTTCAGGGCTACTTTTTTAGAAGAAGGTTTACTGATTGGAAAGGGGGCTCCTCACGGTGACACTTTGTGGGTAAGAGCCTGAATAAGGGCAACTTCTTCTTCTTCTTGGTTCTTGAAGACGTTTCATCTCTCACCTGAAAGGATTATTCAGTTTTAAACTAGTTGGTGGGAGTATGGACTTCTAAGCATCAGAGTGGTCTTTTACACCAACACGTTGTGCTACATTCAGTTCTTCACTGGCGAGGTTTCAATCTGAAGTTCCCTTAGATCAAATATGTCCACAACCACACAGATGCAAACAGAAACGTATTCAGACAGAAATATTAACCACTGTAATGAGGTGTAGACTTATTTATTGACCTCCTTGCTTTGTTCACAGAAAATTTCAAGAGTATTTTTCTCTCTCATGATCTAACTTTTCTCCGTCTGTGATATTGGCTTTTTTAGCGTGAGGTAAAAAGGATCCACAGGAGTCTGGAGGATGGACACAAATACAGGGAAATGAGAGGTATGCCTGACTGCACTGGGATGTTGTTTCCTCACCTGTGAGTCACTTTGGATCAAAGCATCTGCTAAATGACTAAATGGAAATGACATTAATGTCCATGATGACTGTACAGAAACATTCCAACAGAACTGTGTATATGAGCTATCTTTGTAGAAACTGGATGTTTCAGGCTGTTAGTCTCAGTTGTTTCCCAGATATTTGCCACATAGCTCGCTGTGAAAGCTGCCTTATACTTAACATGTAGAGATATAAAACCGTGGAGCTGATGGATCTAAAAGTGACATGAAATCATTTAAAGATGATTGTTATTTCAGTGTCAGGGGAAGGAAATCATATCACTATCAGCACATAATGAATGTCCTTGTGTAAATGCTTTGAGAAACGTGTTGAGCATCATGCCCTCACTGTGCATGTGTTCTGTTTCTGAGCTGTAATGTGGTACAAAGACTTCACATGAATTTAGGAAGTTTTCCTGCTCCTGTCTCAGTCTCAGTGCACTCTGGATTCATCCTCTGGGAAGCAGAAACATCCACAGGAAACTAATGAATATCTGTCCAACAAAATCAGCGTCCTGATAAGCTGCTGCTAGAAGGACAAAATCCTGACCTTAGATCAGTCCAAGATCTGTCTTTTAAAATGGAATAAAGTGAAATGATGTGGTGAAATCTGCTGAAAGCTGTGAAACAACAAGTGCTGCTGGAAGTGTTTTCATGAAGAGCTCATTAAACTTTTTAAAGGAGGAATGGACTTTATTCCAGCAGCAGCTGGGACATGTGGGAAAGGATCACAGTGTTCATACTGTACATATCTGAGAACATCCACAGGAAGACACTTTATCATTTACATGCTGATTCTGATCAGTGATGACATCACAAGAAGTGATGTCATCACTGATTATGACCTCACAGTTCTGCATGACATCATAGTGGAAACATGTCATCAAAGGACATGACATCACTGTAGTTTATAAAAGCCTGAAAGACAAACCGCCTGAAAAACAACACTTACTTAAAAAGTCCTTTTTGAGTCAAACCAAAATATCCTCTCCTGCACTTCTGTGGGGTGACAGAGTAGATGAAGAGATTCTGGAGAATGAGTCTGAGGGTTTCTACATATTTCCCTTTGAAAGTGGCAAAGAGGAAAGTTCTGAGGAAGCCGCCAACAGGCCAGAAGCTGTAACACCGAGCTCAGAAAACGCTCAATCCCAGGTCTCTGCTGTTTCCAAGACACCCAACAAAGAAAATATCCTGTTGTTAAACGAGCAGTCAGAGGTCTCTGCTGCTCCTGTGACTTGTGCAGACTCAAAAGTTCTCAACTTTTTGGAATATGCAGATTATATAAAGTACTGTGGTCAAAAGTCTTAAAACACACCTCATTCCTTAATGTTTTGCCAGGATTCTGTTATTTATTTAAGTAGTCTTCAGGAATAGTTCTCCAGGCTCCTTGAAGGACATCCCAAAGCTCTTCTTTGGATGTCGGCTGCCTTTTGTTCTGTTCTCTGTCAGATGATCCCACACTGCTTCAATAATGTTAAGGTCCAGGCTCTGGGGAGGATTCATGCCTCCATAAGACCTGTTGCCACTGATTTTCAGTCCACTTCTTGTGTCATTTGGCATAGCTCAGCCTTTTCTCCCTGTTTCCCTTCCTTAAGAACGGCTTCTTGACAGCCACCCTTCCATGGAGACCATTTCTGATGAGGCTTGGGCCAACAGTAGATGGATCAGCTGAAGGTCCAGATGCATCTCTCAGGTCCTGTGTCAGGTTTTGCTGGTCCATCCCTTGGGTTAGGAGCCTTTTTTTCTGCTTGAATCATTCATAGGTCAGAGTTAAGTGACCTTAAAAACACATTCCTCTGAAAATGCTCAGGTACCAGGACTGGACGGAAAATGTCCAAAGAAAAACTCCTTCAGAAAGCTGGAGAACTATTGATCAGGACCACTTTAAAGAAGACAGGACAGTAAGAAAGAAATGAGGCTGGATCAGGAGTTTGTAATGAAACTAATTTCCACTGTTTTGCCTTTTAATGCGATGCGATACAACCCTTATTAAACAAGTTTAATCCAAATGCTGATTTTTGCTGTAAAATACTCCTGAATACTAAATACTCTGAGAAGTGTTGTGCAAGTTCAAACTTAAACTTGTTCAAGGCTGAGTTCAGTCTTCTTTCCCTCTTTTATAGCTGGCATCTGTTTTAGGACGCCACTTTCCATCAGTTTCTGTTGTGCTGGCTGATGTGGGAGTGTTGCTGTGTGCTTCCAAACATATCTATAACTACACATGTCTGGAACTATCCAAATGCATTTGTATATATGGTGTTTCCGCCCGTGTCTGGTGCAGAAATCATAGCACAGTCTGTGGCTTTCACCTGAGTGAGCATCAGTTTTATGGGGAGCCGAGGTTAACACGAAGCAGCAGAAGCCACCAAACAAGCAACCGAACCACCATCTCTGCACCACTTTGAGAAGAGATTATTTACATCTGTAGGATGCTAAATGTAAAGTGAATTGCTTTATGATGAATGATATCAGTTAATAATGTGGCTCAAGCAGAGCTTGGATGATAAGAATGGTTTTATGAACTTCTGAGGAATAAGTTGTATTTAAATGAGCAATAACTGTCTGATCTAAAATGCACTCAGATAAAGATCAAGTCCATGCATTCATTCAAGCTGTGTTTATACCACATTAAAAAGGATCATGAACTAAACGTTTCCAATCAGCTGAGTCCTCATTTCACCTTCGTCAGTTCAAAACTGACAGAAAATACAAACTCCATGCACAAACACTGCTTTAGATTGATTTCAGAGGTGAAACTGCTGCAGCTGCTGGTCAGAAAGAAGCAACCTGAACCTGAGTCCGCTTCAAAGTAGGTTTCACTCTCTACTTTAAACTTCTAGAAAGACATAGCAGTGTAGAAGTTTGTATTTTGGGGATTTTATGTTACTTTTGGCTTGTTTTTAATCTGTTAGTATTAATATATCTGTATGTGATACTTTTTTTTAAAATTCTCTATTTGGTGCAGCTAACATGAACATGACAGATCAGCATGATGATCAGCTGTCATTTCACATCTTTATGGTCCCACCAGAGGACAACAAAGCGTGAACCATCTGTACTTAAACTGTAATCTGACCTTGAAGACTCTTTGTATTTGTTAGTTCCACATTTGACCCTAATCAGTGTAAAATTAAAACATTTTAACAGCCTTAAAACATATTTAAAGTGGCTAATTGTTAGTTCTGCCAAAGCTATGGTACCTGGTTCTGGTTGTGGGTCCTGGTCCTGGCTGTGGCTCTGTGGTTGGGTGCTTTCAGCTCTCAGTCTGGTGTGTTTGAAGGTTTCTGCCCAGTTTTCCCTCCTCATGCCTGATCTGAGCTCTCAGCTGCTGTTTTTCACAGCAGGACGACACTCGACTTCATGAGGCTGCTAAAACAGCAGCTTCATTGTTTTAGTGACGTTTCCAGTCCAGTTGGTTGCGGGACAGACATCAGACCGCTCAGAAAAACACAACCGCTGTGAGAGAAAGATTTTCACCTTTGCAACATTTTGCTTTGTACCTCTTAAAAACTAATGTGTTGAATGTTTGCAGCAGGAAAACCAAGAATATTGTCAACTCTTAAATATCTAAATAACATCAGTGATTAAACATCAGTGTCTGGATCATCACACGTGCGCGACCTTCCAGCTGTTTTTCAGCTTCCAGGAAATCTGGTCTGTGATGGATCCTGATAGAAAAGCATGACTCAGTTATTTCAGAATAAAACTCTCTGCAGAAACAAGTTTTGTTTTAACGGAGAGGTGGAAGATTTACACATTTAATGGGGTAAATAACTCCAGTCAGATATCAATATATGATCCAAATCTTCAACAATCAAACAAACAACAATGTAGTAACATCTCTGTGAAACATCAGCATCAGATTCATTGAATCATTTACGCTTTAAGGAAGCACGGCTGCATTTAGATTGAAGTTCAGCTATATTATTGTGAATAATTAACAGAGAAGACAGACAGGAAACAGAACAGATATAATGAAAACAATATTTTGAATAGATAACACCATATTAACACAAACACTCAGTTCTGCTGCTTTCTTTATATGATCCATGTTTTTTTAAAAGCTTTTGCAACACAAACTAAAACACATTTGAATAGAAAGACACATCCACCCCCCACCCCCCCCCCCCCACCCCCCCAACAATTTGACCCAATTTTCTGAGGTCTTAGTGAGATGTATGAGACAGGCTTTGGGTCAAACTCTCTGCTGGTGTCATCACAGAGTCATCACACCTATGACAAGTTAACCAGGAAGAAAGTTTTCGAACAGAACTCGACTGTCTCTGACAGAACTGAGTAATTCTATCAGTTTAAACCAGAGTCCCTAAACATTGGAGCAGAATCAGTGAAGATCTGTCAGCAGGTTGGAAATTCATCTTGGCTGATTGCAGCTCAGTGATTCCTCTCTGATATCACAGTTTGTCACATGTGCAGCAAACTAACTGCAGCTGACATGAACTGAATGGTCTCAGTTGAAGTGAGCTGCAGAGAAACACAACATACTGATATTCAGTGTGAAGCTTTGACTGGAAACACACAGAAAAACAACATCCTGGAAGAATGGCAGCTTCCATCTTTAAAGGACTGGAAGAGGAAGAAGTTTCCAAGGAGTCATTTAGAAGAGTTTCAAACAGAAAGTGACTGAATCCATGAATCTGAAAAGGTGTTTCTGAGTGAAAGAGACAGACATGTACAGACTGAACTATCTGTTCAACAGTGATTCTCTGACAGGAGGAAACTCTTTATACTCAACACAGAGACAACCAGGAAACAGGTGACCAGACTGTAAATCCAGGATGCAGAGGTTCCTCAGTGAATGTGGTGTTGAAGGTGTGGAGGTGGATCAGTGTGTCAGAGGAGACTCTGTAGAAGGACAGAGTGCCAGCAGGACGGTCCACATACACTGCTGCTCTGTTAGAGACAGAGGAGGAGGAGGAGGAGGAGGAGGAGATGTGTGTTCCTCTGTTATTGTGAAAGACAGAGTAACCTCCATCAGAGCACCTCAGACTCCAGGACTGATCATTGTATCCAAACAAACAGTCTTCTCCTCTCCTTCTGATTCCTCTGTAACTCACTGATATATAAACCTTTCCTCTCCACTCGACCTCCCAGTAACAGCGACCAGTCAGAATATTTCTACACAGCAGCTGATGACACCAGTCATCAAATCTGTCTGGATGATCAGGATATGACGGATCCTCTTTCACACATGTCACCTTCCTGTTGTTGTCAGACAGTTTCAGGTTTCTGTTCACTGTGTTTGTGTCGATTGTGAGTTGACAGGAATCTGATGGAGAGAACAAACACAATCCAGCTGCAGTTATTGATCTATCATCTGTGCACTTTGATCAATGAGTGATGTGACAGTGTGAAGATGGTTGGATGTCATGAATCAGATGAAGAACACACTCACACTTCCTCAGACCTGGTGTCAACCATCGTTCTCCAGCAGGCTCCACCCTGAAAGGAGGAGGGGGTCAGAGCAGCACAGAGTCTCTTTCAGCATGCAAACATGAACATTACATGGCTCTCACACACACATTGTTCCACACTGAGAAAGGAACAGTCCAACATCTGGATACATCCACTGGAATGGAGCATCTGAAAACTAGAATGAAAGCTATTTGATCAACACTGAAACGTACAAAACTCCTTTCAATCATCTCTGCACAGCAGATTATGGACTCATGCAGAGATGCTTTCATTATTTGATTTATCTCAGAAAAAGGAGGAAAGAAAAGAAAGTGAATAAAGAGAAGAACGATGGATGGAAGGAAATCTTTCTGAGCTCATTCTGAAGTTTAAAAGCACCAAATGTCTTCTGCAGTCAGATTATGGAGATGAAGTTTCTGTCTCTGAATTCAATTCTTCAAGTTTGGAAGAATTTTCACTTTGATTTTTCCCTCATTTCTGAATCCAAATATGAGCTTTAAGAATTCTAATGAAACCACTTCAGTTTCTGACATCATGGGCTCTCCTGATGGTCACATTGTTTCTGCTGACTCCTCCTCTCAGTATGTTTCAGGGCAGCCAAACATCCAGATCCTTTCTCAGACCCATTGGTCCATCTGAATGCTGCACAGCCAGCCAGGGGAAGACATTCATCTAGAAAAGTTAGACTAGAAACACTCCCCTCATCCCACCCTCCACACTGAACATTAAAGGCTCAGAATAAGATCAGAGGAGAATCTATAGTCATTGGAAGTATATCAGCTGCCAGGTGTTGTGATTTTATTGATCAGAATCCCTCATTTATTTCAGCCTGATCACTTTTCAGGAATCTGAAACAGACTGAAAAGCCTCCAGCCTCTTCCTCTCCTTCCCCCAGTGTCCCTCTCTTCCTGTTTCTCTGGAATTCCTTGGATAGTGTTTATTGGATTGTCCCCCACCTTTTTTTCCTTTTCTTCCTCCCAGCCAGAGATGGGATGAAGAACAACCAAACACAGCTCCAGTTCAACTTTGTTCTACTTGGTTCTCATCTGGAAGGACGGTCAGAACCACAGAAGGGCAGAACTCTTTGGACCTGGTACTGTGTGGCTCTGTCAGTAAGTCTGATATCAAGTCATGTGGAGCTCAGAGGATTGTTGAAGTTTGCTCTGGTGGCTTTATCTCTGAGCTGAAACACATCCAGTTCCACACACTGTTCTTTGAATGTGTTGGAGCTGTCAGAGAGCCGGTCCAGCTGAAGATCCCCCATGTGGGCGTATGGAGTGAGGGACACAGGTCTAATCCACATGTGCACATTTCCAGATGTACGGTGAACATGGTTTTATAAATCTTTGTGCTAAGCTAGGCTAACATGTCCTGGACCCATCTCTGTATCTGATCCAGGGTCAGAGGACCAACAGACACTTCTCACTGTTGTTCCAGCAGATGTTCTCCTTGGAGACCTCCTCCACAAATATCTGCTGTTTCTGTTCAACCAGAGTTTCTGCTGTGAGCAAAGGAAAAAGGCTCCTACATGTGTGATTGTTCATGTAACACTCAGCAGGAAGCAAAAACACAGGGCTGAGTGCAGGACAGAGAACATGTTTCCAGCTCTTCCTCCTCTATCAGACATTGTGTGTGGCTACAGCAGGCCTCTCCATACCTGAGTTTATGTGGATCCTTCAGTGCAGCCGTCAGCAGCTTCACTCCTGAGTCTCCTGGATGGTTGTAGCTCAGGTCCAGCTCTCTCAGATGGGAGGGGTTGGAGGTCACAGCTTCAGCCAGAGAAGCACAGCCTTCCTCTGTGATCAGACAGCCTGACAGGCTGCAGACACACAAAACAACACAGAAACTCTGAGAGAACTGCTCTGAAACTGAAGCTGAATGTCATCAAACGTTCAGAGAAACTGGAACTGTCTCACGTTACTGACTTTGTGTCTTTGTGCTAAGCTAGGCTAACATGTCCTGGACCCATCTCTGTATCTGATCCAGGGTCAGAGGACCAACAGACACTTCTCACTGTTGTTCCTGCAGATGTTCTCCTTGGAGACCTCCTCCACAAATATCTGCTGTTTAGGCCTCTGAACTCTTTATGCTGTCAGAGGCCTAAAGCTGCTGTAACAATCATACAAAGACCATCCACAGGTGTTCTGTCAGCTGTTTATAAAAACAGTTTGATGAATCCTGACCTGAGTGTTTCCAGTCTGCAGTTTGGATTCTTCAGTCCAGCAGACAACTGCCTCACCCCTGAATCCTGCAGGTTGTTGTTACTCAGGTCCAGTTCTGTCAGACTGGAGGACTGGGAGCTGAGAGCTGAGGACAGAGCTGCACATCCTTCATCTGAGAGGTTACAGCTACTCAGTCTGAGGAGGGAATAATGAGATAAGCAATAATCTGTGACTTTCTCTCCTATAAAAACAACTGCAGTATATTCATACATATCCCTCTATATCTGTGCTTACAGAGCTTTGCTGGAGGCTTTGACCACTGGCAACAGCCTCAGAAGAGCCTCCTCTGAAGCAGAGTATTTCTTCAGGTCAAACACATCCAGATCTTTTCCTGATGACAGTAAGATGAAGACCAGAGCTGACCACTGAGCAGGAGACAGTTTATCTGTGGAGAGACTTCCTGAACTCAGGGACTGTTGGATCTGCTCCACTAGAGAACGATAATTCAGTTCATTCAGACAGTGGAACAGATTGATGCTTCTCTCTGCAGACAGACTCTCACTGATCTTCTTCTTGGTGTAATCAACTGTTTCCTGATTGGTCTGTGAGCTACTTCCTGTCTGTGTCAGCAGGCCTCGTAGGAGACTCTGATTGGTCTGCAGTGAAAGACCCAGGAGGAAGCGGAGGAACAGGTCCAGGTGTCCATTTGGACTCTGTAAGGCCTTGTTCACAGCACTCTGGAAGAAGAGAGTCTCTTTTAGTGTTTCAGACTCCTGAGACTTTGATTGTTCTTCCATCAGGTTGACTCCAGAGTTGATGAAGGTCAGATGGACATGAAGAGCAGCCAGAAACTCCTGAACACTCAGATGGATGAAGCAGAACACCTTCTCCTGGTACAGCCCTCTCTCCTCTATAAAGATCTGTGTGAACACTCCTGAGCACACTGAGGCTGCTGAGATATCGATGC
The DNA here is from genome assembly GCF_036924035.1 of Leuresthes tenuis. Taxonomy (NCBI): domain Eukaryota; kingdom Metazoa; phylum Chordata; class Actinopteri; order Atheriniformes; family Atherinopsidae; genus Leuresthes; species Leuresthes tenuis. The sequence continues at coordinate 11,470,564 of NW_027325355.1, forward strand.
CACACTCTGTCAGGTCTGATTCATAGAAGATCAGGTTTCCTTTCTGCAGCTGCTCAAAAGCCAGTTTTCCCAGAGACTCAATCATCTTCCTGCTCTCTGGACTCCAGTGTGGATCTGTCTCAGCTCCTCCATCATACTTGACCTTCTTCACTTTGGCCTGAACCACCAGGAAGTGGATGTACATCTCAGTCAGGGTCTTGGGCAGCTCTCCTCCCTCTCTGGTTTTCAACACATCCTCCAGAACTGTAACAGTGATCCAGCAAAAGACTGGGATGTGGCACATGATGTGGAGGCTTCGTGATGTCTGGATGTGGGAGATGATCCTGCTGGCCTGCTTCTTATCTCTCAATCTCTTCCTGAAGTACTCCTCCTTCTGTGGGTCAGTGAACCCTCTGACCTCTGTTACCATGCCAACACAGTCAGGAGGGATCTGATTGGCTGCTGCAGGTCGTGTGGTTATCCAGAGGCGAGCTGAGGGAAGCAGTTTCCCCCTGATGAGGTTTGTCAGCAGCACATCCACTGAGGTGGACTCTGTAACATCAGTCAGGGGCTCCTTGTTGTGGAAGTCCAGAGGAAGTCGACACTCATCCAGACCGTCAAAGATGAACACAACCTGGAACTCTTCAAAGCTGCAGATTCCTGCTTCTTTGGTTTCAGTAAAGAAGTGATGAACAAGTTCCACCAAGCTGAACTTTTTCTCTTTCAGCACATTCAGCTCTTTGAAAGTGAATGGAAACATGAACTGGATGTCCTGGTTGGCTTTGCCTTCAGCCCAGTCCAGAGTGAACTTCTGTGTTAAGACTGTTTTCCCAATGCCAGCCACTCCCTTTGTCATCACTGTTCTGATTGGTTCATCTCTTCCAGGTGGGATTTTAAAGAGGTCTTCTTGTCTGATGGTTGTTTCTGCTCTGCCTGCTTTCCTGGATGCTGTTTCAATCTGTCTGACCTCATGTTCATCATTGACCTCTCCAGTCCCTCCCTCTGTGATGTAGAGCTCTGTGTAGATCTGATTCAGAAGGGTTGGGTTTCCTGCTTTAGAAATCCCCTCAAACACACACTGGAACTTCTTCTTCAGAGCAGATTTTTGTCTGCAAACTGGGTCAAAAAGTTCTAAATAAACATGACAAATAAGATCAGTTAATACAATACACAGAAAATCTTCAAACTTTTCATTTCTCTGAGAGAGTGAGTATTTATATATATATATAAATATTGTAATGTATATAATACATATAATATTATATATAAATGTTCTGAATGAAGACAACAAATAACATCAGTAAATAAACATTTCAACCCTGTAAAGAATGAGTATTTGAACATCTGTTGTTTTGTGTGTTGAGACATCAGTAAATGTGTCATTTATCCAGCAGGTTAAATCTTTAGAGAAATCCTCTTACTGCTCTGCAGGCGGTCAGCCAGCTCCTCCTGCTTCATTCTCCTCAGGAAGTGAACTGTGATCTTCACTAATGCCTCTCTGCTGCTCCTCTGCTCTTCATCCTCATCCTCCCTCTGACTCTCTAAGCATTCTGGGTAATCTGGAGTCAGAACCTTCTGGATCTTCTTCAGCTCCTCCTTCACAAAAGTGAGCATGTTGTCCTCCAGCAGCTGGAACAGAATACTATATGAATGAGCCAATCAGACTGAAGTCATGGAGCCAAACATTAGATCCATGTTGGACACACTGACAATCCACTGGTCTACAAAGTGCAGCATGGAGATGACTGTGAACAGAACAGATGGAAAAGTAGTTGTTGTACATGTACAGACCATAAATATGGAGTCCAGCTGTGTTTGATGCTGCTGGGCAGACTGACCACTGGGAACCTCTGAGCTCTGCTGGTCCACTCTGTGGAGGAATCATGAAGAATGAGCTCACATTCTGTCTGTCCACACAGAGACAAACACAAGGTAAAGCTCCATGAAGTGATGTGTGGATGTGAACAGTGAACGCAGCCATAAACCAGCTGATTAACTCTGAAGCTGCACATCATCAGCATTTGTGTTCCAGAAGATAAGACCTCAGTGTGTTTCTAATAGTGGGAATAAAAGGATATTTCTGAAAGTCTCATAAAATATTCAGAGACATCAAGAACTGATCCAAGTCTCAAGTAATTCAGCTGAAAACTGGTTATCATCTGAAACATGATGCAGCCTCCACTGAATACTGACAGATACTCACTGTTGGGCTGATGGAACATCATGTTGGAAATTAATCAAGAACTCCTTTGACAGGTCACTCTTAAAGGACACACAGCTGGGTTCAGGTCCAGATTCCAGTGTCTGATGGATCCTGATAGAAAAACATTACAGCTCAATGATCAATCAAAGCTAAATACATTTTAAGTGATGTTAAATATCTTAAAAATGTATTTTACTTTTTGTCAGATGAACAGATTCTTTTGAAATTAATAATATCTTCCTTTGACAAGTCGCTCTTAAAGGACACACAGCTGGGTTCATGTTCTGGTTCAGGTTGGTTCCTGTGAATAAAGGTGGTTTGGTGATGTGAGTGCTGAGCTCTGACATGGAGAAGAGTCATGGACAGTTAGAGATGGCCATCTCACCTCTGAGCTTTGCTCTGGCTCTCATGTTCCCCACACAGAGTGGTTTTAGTGTCCTCACACTGCTCCATGCTGCTGAATTCACATCAGCTCACACACACTTTCTACCCTCATCTGCAGAGGAAACACAAATCATTCATCTTCGCATCAACTCAAATCCTCCTCTCCATGTGTCAGTGGATCTAATGCTCTGATAAAAAAAAAAAGACTCATCAGAAATGTGTTGTTTTAACAGTGGACACATATGTTCAACATTCAGCTTTAAGGGTGAGATGTTAGAGGCTGATCTCACAGTCTGAGCGTAGAACACGATCCACAAGTTAGAATTCAGGGTCTGTTCACACAGAAGAACCTCAGAGGAAGCAGGAATACAACATGGCGTCTAACCAAACCGCTGCATGATGTCAGCTTCACATTCTCAGAATAAAACTGAAAGTTAAAGTCCTGCTCTGTGAAAACACACATGAGCTCAGTGAGATGAACTTCATCACACTGTGCACATGAACATGTCAGTCATTGACTTTAATGGTCTGAAGCAGCTGTGAAAAAGTGCAGAGCAGTAAGAAATAAGTGAGCTCCTCTGAAATGGAGTCCAAGCATAAAGCAGCTCAACACGGAAATGTTCCAGTAAAGCAGAAGTCCTACATCTATGAAGTCTGTGGAACTCTTTTCCAAGGGAGTTCTGACCAAGATAGGCAGCAATAAATACAGAACACAGGTCCAAAAGCACACAGCTGAAGCACAAACAAAAGAAAAAAAACAAGTGCATGCAGTGGAGTCGCCTCAAGAACTCTCAGTTTGGATTTAAAAGTGCTCCATGAAATGAGTTCAGTTCATTTTCAGTCTTTCTGCAACATATCCCATGCAAAAGGAGCAGAGAGGACAAAAGACCTTTGACCCGGTTCAGTCTGTACATCTGGAACAGAAAGCAACAAATCTTCTGAACGGCGAGGTTACACTCATCAATAATATCTGCCAGCTGTGGGGAGAAGCAGGGGTTTTCTCTCCCCTTTACCCCGTATCTCCTTAAAGGGGCAATTTTATTCACAATGTGCAGAAAAAATTCCCCAAAGCATGTCCAAGCTTTCTCTACATCAGGGATCAGTCCTATTTTCTTCCATTTCATATCAGAGAGATTGATGATCGGCTTGTTCATTGAAGCCTTTAAGATTCCTCTTGGAAATAATAGCAGCTTTAGGTTTGGGCACCTTCGTGTTTCTAACAACAGCATTCAGGACAGAACTGGCCAGAAGATGCTTTAAAGACTGTGATGCTTCCTTGGAGGCAGATGGAGGCCTGTAGCACCCAACAACAGTTACACAGAGGCCCTTAGCAGTTTCCACATTCAGAGCCACAAATTCACATTGTTTCCACATGGATTTAGACAGAACTATAGAGGAATCAAATCTGGATTTAACGGAAGCAGCAACACCGCCACCATAAACACTGCATCCAGTTCTGTTCATATCTTCATCAGGAACAGATTTGGTCAGCCAGGTTTTTATCTGTTGATTTAACCCAAATCCTGACCACGTCCATCCTGGAGAACAAGCTGCACACATTAAGAACAACTTTAGGAGCAGTCTTTTCAGATATCAGCAGGTGCACGGATGATCCACCAGTGCAGCCTAATTTGAGGATATTTCTGACCACATTAACAGGGGACACGAGACGCAGCTTCCAGCCAAGCTGCTATTTAAAGGTTTATTCTTCAGATGTACAGTATGTGACATTTTTAATTTTGTTTGTGCTCCGAATAAATTCACTTCATGCTGTTTTTGTTCTGTGCCCCATGAAAAAAACCACTGGCCCTTGCTGATAAATTTGGTCTGTAACCGCCACTGCTCATGACTCATAGAAACCAAATGCAATCCTCCGTCTATTTCCCATATAAAAGCTAACAATTAGACATCCCATAGATCATCCATTAATAAGCCCTATTCTGCACTGGATGTTTTGATGAGATCTGCATTGTTGAGAAATGTATCGCTGTCATATCATTAATCTTTCCACTAACATGCGCCATTATTTCAGTGCTGCCCATCATCCAGGTATTAATGAATCTACAGCCTCTTCAGAACAATTCTGCCCAGATCTGAGCAGTCGAACTATTGTAGACAGAAATTTATGTGAAGTTTAAAGTTTAGCGGCTTCGTTCAGGACTTACTGACACCAGAAGTGACAACATGACGGACAGGCCGAGCCGCTGCCTCCTTCGTCCTGACTTCTCGGTTCCAGCTGTGAGTCAGGTGCCGTGAAAATTGGAGCGCAGATTTCTTCTGGAACTAAGCTGCCCACAGCTGATGTTAACGAGTCACACATTAAAAACAGCTGAATTATCTTCAGATGGCACTTCCCACCTATAAAATCAGCTGAGCAAAAGGATGGGAAGTGAAACTAAACCGAGAGGAAACACCCAGAGAGGAAGTTCAGATCCAGTAACAGATCAGTGCGTCACAAACGGTTCAGTTGGATTTGAACTTTGTCATTACAGACAAAAATGAGACTCTTTATTCAGTGATTTCCACTTTATTATCCCTGTCTGCTCCTCCAGAACAGGATTTATTGAAGTCATTGCCTCTCCCAGATGAAAAATGTGTTTCCATGTCCAACAGTTTCTCTGGTAGATCTGATGCTGATGATCAAAGCTCCGTGATGGCAGATATTTAACAGCACAGCATGTGAAACTGAATGAAAAGAACCACAGTGAAGATTCAACACTGAGCAGCACACATGACATGTGGAACTGTGGTCTAAAGACTGCCAACAAGACTAAATAAAGAGGAAACAGAGCTTTTTACTGTCTGACTGTTGGCAGAAAAGTTCATGAACACAGAAAATCAGGAGGCTCCTTCTTTAAACTGAGAGCTTCACATTTGGGAACATTTCTGCACATTGTGAAGAATCAGAGCTGAATGAGTTCAGGTGTTGATGCTGATCAGTGATGGTCTCACAGTTTCCTCTGCAGGCGGAGGCAGCAGCAGCAAGGTCACATGATGGTCATACAGGGTTAAAGATGATGAATGAGCAGGCTGCAGGTGGCACTCTTAAGTTTTAAAAACGGAACAGCAGAAACATGCAAAACATCCAGGTTAACGCAACAGGGGAGGGAAATAGTGTTCATGTGGGTACCAGCTCATTTAGGAATAAAAGGAAATGAAAAAGCAGACAAAGCTGCTGAGGAGGCAGTAAAGAAAGAGGAGGTGGAAATGAAAGTAAAATGATCAAAAACAGAGGGGAGAAGTTTAATTTGAAAGAAATAAACAAACAGTGGAATCAATATTGGAAGAATCAGGAAAAAGGAAGGCATTTATATAAATGACAAAGTGTAGCAGGAGAGGCAGGGTGTTATGGACAGAACAGAACAAGTAATTATGAGCAGGATAAGAATAGGACATATCAAACTGAATAATACACTTCAGATAATGGAGAAACATCCAACTGGGCAGTGTAGCTGTGGGCAGAGGGAGACAGTGGAACGTGTGATTATAGGTATGGAAGGGAGAGGGAAAGGATGAAGATAGGGCTGCAGAAGGCAGGAATAAGAGAATGTATTTTTTTAGAAACATAGTAGAATCTGGGAAATCTAAAGAAGGGAAGAAAATAATGATGAGATTCTTGGTGTCAACTGGGGTAATTAAAAGAATATAGGAAAGAAGAATTAGAAAGAAGTTAAGTTCAGTAGATGGCGTCATATGCAACGTCAAGGATGCCAGCTGCCAGTAAAAATCACAGAAGAAGAAGAAGAAGTATTCCTAACAATTAGTGATAGGAATTTCGGCTCTTTTTGGTGAGCCAGATCATTTGGCTCAGCTCACCAAGAAGAGCCGACTCTTTCGGCTCCAAAACGACTCCATTTCACCAGTTATACCTTTTAGAAATTTAGCGCTGTTTTGACTTGTGATTTGTATTTGAACTCATATATCACTTAAATTTCAATAAATTGCTGTTGCCACACTGTAGCCAATTGCATTTACAGTTGTAAAATCCACACACACACATATATAATATATATATATATATATATATGTAATATATATAGCTTTATTTTGACCATCAAGAGAAAGAAAACACAACAAATGTGGTATCTTCACCAAAGGTGCTCCCATGCACACATTTAATAAACAAGTTTCATTCCAACAATATATTATAGAGGACTATATCATGATCAAGTAAACAGTTTGAACACAGCATGTATCTGTTCCATGACCACCCAGATTAAATGAAAAAAAGAAACACAAAAGAGACAAGTAATGGGAATCTGAAAAACATGAAGACTTCAACTTTAACAGAACAAATGAATGAATGTGGGTTTTTTTCATATCAAATAATCAATGCCTCTTGTCTAAGTCTCTGTTAAAAATGACTTGATTGGTGATAATCATGGTGGTTAAATGAATCTTACAGAAAGCCAGCTGCTCATCTTTTTACATTCCTTGAACCACAGGCTGAGGGAAAGCAGCAGCTATCCTCCAACCAGGTTTACTAATCAGGTGCTGAAAATGACTAAAGCCTAAATATGACCTTTAACTCTGTGTTAGACCTACTCACTGTCTTCATCATGTCCTTGATCTTGTTCTGACATGTGGCACAGAATCATAATATTTCTTCACTGCCCTGTTTCATATAACCATCTTTTTTAAAACAACCTTTAATTTCCTGATAATTGCCTCTGCAGCATATCAGATGATTTTTAATGATTGTGGACATAATGACATAGAATTGAAGGTAGTACGTTCTTCTTTTCCATCACTGTACATGAACTCTCCACTGACTCTACCCATGTTTCTTTGATTCATATCAAACACAGATTTCTCAACAATCCATCCACAGCTGAGAGTTCCCACATTTCTCTCACCCATTTTGAATGGAGACAAGAAAAGTTGTCACAGACAGGGCTGTTGGTCTCTTTGCTCTCCACTAAAGAGGAGGAAAAGGATGTGACAAGAAAGTGAAAAATAGAAATAAGAGATCAATTTAAAAGCAAAACTCATGAGCAGGTAGCAGACCAGAGATATGATCCAGCATTCGTTGCACCACTGATAACACATCAAGACAGTAGTGTTGCTCTCTCACTATTTATGTCTCCCTGAAGCAAAATGTCTGACATCTTGCATCACGCATTTCGCCACAATAGCAAGAGTTTAACAGAAACTTGCCCATCTGGAGTGAACAAACTGAGGACCTGCTGATAACCATGATTCAGAGAGACGAGCTCTTTATGACACCACTGAAAAACACAACACCAACTAAGCTGTAAAAGCAGAGCTCTGGCAGCAGGTTGGGCAGACACTGAGCTGTACAGAAGCACTCAGCTATGGAATATTTTAAGACACGAAGCTTAAAAGTCTAACAAAATCAAATATATACAAGTGATATGATACTGTTAACTCACAGCTGTTCATGGCTGAATAACAGCTTTGTTTGGTACTTTTTAATTAATTAAATGATTTTTAATTAATAATTCAAAATAATAATTAATCATTTTTAATTAATAATTGAAATAACAATAGAATTTACTTCACTTTAAAAATGTGACTTTGCTCACAGCTTGACTTTTTCTGCAAAAGAGGTTAATCCTCCTATTACCTTTGGGGTCAATTTGACCCCATTTAAAGTTTAACATCTCAAAATAAATTATTGACATAATTTTTTTTTGCTTCATATTTCATGACTTTTCCTAATTTATTGAGGACAACTGGGTAGACATAAAATGAACAAGAAGATATGTTTCCAATTTCCTGTACACAACTTGAACGCATCGGTGTTCTTTGGGGTCAATTTGACCCCAAACTGTTTTTCACCGTGTAAAGCATATAAGAAACATCAACATGTTACACACATTGGCTCTGCTTATTTTGGATGATATTGAGGTCACTATAACAAACAATTGTATAATTTTCAGAAAGTTTTAGGGCCCTCACCTTACATAACCTTTGTGGTGTGTGTGCGTGTGGATTTTTATGCCTCTGCCCTCAGACTCTATCCCAGCTGCAAATGGTGGGAGCGGGAACTTATGGTTCCCGTGAAGACATTGATAGTCCACACAACATGAGGGGTGGAGCAAACTTATAAAAGCTTGCACAGCAGTCTTCTTGGTTTTCTGTGTGCTGTGTGGTTTTCTTTTTGCTCTCTGCACAAACTACACGTCTTCTCAGAAAAGGTTTTGTGTCAGTGATGTGTTGTCACAACTCTTTGACCAGGACAGTGACATGGATGAGAATGTGTCCGAGACAGAGGAAGATGTTGAGGAGGACCCTGATTATAAGGCATCCTCTTGTTCCTGATTATAAGGCATCCTCTTTTCAATGTAATCAAAATGGTTCCAGGCCCCACCAGATACGCTGTCAGCCATGTCCAAGACATCAAATCTGCAATTGAGCAATTCATTATACCGTCTATCGAAAAGGATGTATTTGAGATGATAAATTTAGAGGGGAGCTGTGTGTATGGGGAGAGTTGGAAAGACTTGGATGTGACCCACTTGCAAGCCTACACAGTGTTGCTCATTTTGGCTGGAGTGCACAAGTCAAAAGGCGAAGCAACAGCAAAGCTTTGGGCTGCTGAAACTGGAAGGGCAATATTTCCAGCCATGTCTCTTACTATTCTTGAAAACAAAAATTGTTTTTCATTCCAAATAATATAGATATAAAAATATGTACTTAGACACAATATACAGCTATTAAAACACCAAAAATATATCTCTTTCCAATCTTAGGTCAATCAGTGATATTTTAATCGTGATCTGCATATTTCGCAAATATACGATACATATATGATATATATACAATATAATATATAAATATATATATATTCACATATTTCAAATTGACCCCAAGGGTAAAAGATGTTAGTAAATTTGAAGGTAACAGGAGGGTTACGAACAGATGACGTTCCCTCCGGACCCAGTACACCAGATAAAAGAGATAGTCTCCCTCATTCCAACTCACAAAACATTTTAATTTTCAAATTACAGACTGGTCTTGAACGCATCTTCACAGCGAAGACGTCTCCTCTTTAGTATAGTGGTGAGTGTCCCCGCCTGTCACGCGGGAGGGAGAAGGAATTATTTTTTAGGAGGAAGAGCAGTCACCCACCAATCAGAAGATCGGTGGTTCGACTCTGGCTTCCCTAGGATACATGTCGAAGCGTCCTTGGGCAAGACACTGAACTCCACATTGCCCCCCCAGTGTATCATTGGGGGTATGAATGTGTATGAATGATTAGAAAAGCACGTAGTTATGAATCTTAAGACGTGCTGTATGAGTGTGTGTGAGTGGGGTGAATGTGGCATGTAGTGAAGCGCTTTGAGTGGTCAGTTAGACTAGAAAAGCGCTATACAAGTACAAGTCCATTTACCATTTACCAAGTCTGGAAATATTTGCTCTCCACTTCTTTGCTGATGCCTGACAAAACGTAAACATCATTCCATAATTATGCATCATGTTTGAGAGAGTTCAGAATCACAGGAACAGCTTGAGAAAGTAATTGAATTTCTTACAATGAGATTTCTGGATGGTCTACATCCTATATTGGGTTGAATGAAAATATTTTTATCGCTACTCTCAACTTTTTGTGATTGTTGTTGGTAAAATGACCTGAAAATGTACATTTTCAATAATGGGGTCTCTCCAGGTGACTAAAGTACAACCAGGGCCTGGCCTGTCCTTCTTCCTCCTTGTTGCTGAACCTGGTCGACGGGCCTTCAGCCATCATCAGATTATTCAAGAAAACCCTGAATCAGGTTCACATTCACAAGGAGCTGTTAATGTAATCTCACACCAGCTGAATATCTGCATCTGCACTGGATAATATCAACTCAATAAACTGGCTTTTGTTGCTCCTCATACTTTATGTTACTTTGCTGCTAAAAGATTTATCTACCTTCAGTTGACCAGTGTAAAGAACATTTCAGAAATCTTGTTACTCATCCTTATAACTTACTCAACATTTAATTAGTTATATTCTATGTGATCTTCATTGCAATTTATTATTAATCAAAGTGATCACACACAGCCAAAGACAAGCAGCTAAGTTTTCAGGACTGCAGACAGTTTCCTGTGTGTTAAATCTGAAGGAAACTTAATCTGAGAGCAGATATTAAACCAGACAGAGTAGTCAGCCTACTCCACGTGGGATACTTCTAAATAAGAGTCTGCACACCTATTAACGAGCCAGAGTGAATAAAAAAAACAAAAAAAAAGAAACTCATGCAGCACCTGAGCACCGAGTTACCCACAAAGTGATCAGAAGTATCAAGAGACAGATGTTTCTCTGTGATAAGATGATTCAATTAAAGTCAGCATTTAATAAACTTCAGAATTTTTCCACAGCTGGAAAATGATCACCTGCATGAATCAGCAGTTTAGTCACAGAGCTCATGTACGTTCTCATGAGAACAGGGGACACAGGTGAAAGTGGAAAACATTAGACTCTGCTCTTCAAAGCTTCAATAAGCCAGTTCACACATATTCCTGATAAACTAATCTTCATATTGCAACGTTCCAAAATATTGGACCTGAATCCGACTCAATGCCTGATTGTAGTTAAGCTGTTAACCAGCACACAAGGCCCGAGTTTAAGAAGTGGGTTTCCTAAAGAAGTTTATTCAGCCTTAAAGACTTCAGACTCTGCTCAATCCGTCCTTCATTTGAAATCAGAACACAATAACCTCAGCCGAGGTGACTTTGTGGTAAGATTCAGACATGAACAATTGTTCGATTTTATGAGTGGACACTCTGGAACGAACAGGTGAACATGGAAAGAAAACATACTGATCTCCCGATACTCAGGATTAAATACAATACAAATGATCAAAGTCTAATCTCTCCCGAATTGTTCATGGCTTCTTGGTTACTGCCTCATCCCCGTTTTGTGTTTTTTTTTTTTTTTAAAGTTTATGCTCCCCAAAATATTTGATTAAGCTGAAATTAAAACTCCATGCTTTTGTTCTATATAAAGACCTAATAAAGTGTACACTTCATGTCCACCAAACTCCTTTCTGCTCTTAGATTTTACTTGAATTTAACCTTAAGACCACTGCTGACATTATTCTTAAGCTTGATTTGTAAAAGATGCTGAACATGAAAACCTTCCTGATCTTATGTGCTCGTGATTTGTAGTTCTTAAATCAACTTAAACTGAAGGCGCTTAACCTCATCTCCCTCTTTGGATTATTAAAGACAATTATGTATTTATCTTAAACAGAATACCGGCACAGACTCGGTTCTAGTCAGGAATAGCTACGGACAAAAGAAGAAAAATAAATCAATTTGGCAGAAAAAATCTCAGTGATGGGTGAGGACAATGACAACAGGCAACACATGCCACTCTGTAGAATCAGCAGTCTGCAGACAGTGAAGACCAGACATATATGTCCAAGAACCTTCCACAAAGTGTGACATATATTTACAAATATTTCAATAAGAAGAAAATTATTGATAATTTGGTTATATTACAATACAATATATGCCCAGAGGGAAGGAGAGAAGCAATCTGATGTAAAATCCTGACAAAAACCTGTTTTACTAAAGCTAAAAAAAACTATCTGAAAATACAGTGACTGCATGAAGGGGTTAGTCCGGATCATTTTACGGATAAATTTACACTATTTTCACGGATATATTTGTTCATTTGGTCGTTCTGGCCTCGGTTATCAGACTGTTAAGAAAACCAGCTATTTTACCTTCCAAAGTTAAGCTTTGGTCGTTGGTCTGCTGCTGCCTCAGTGGGGTAGTTTTCCTCTTAATGTGTGACTTTGATGTTTTAACCAACATGTTAAACACCAAAGTCACAGAAACAGACCAACAACTGTGGTGTCCAGGAAGCTAAAATTAGAGGTTTTCTCAAAGGAGTCTGGAGGCTGTGAGAGCGAAGGCGTCAATTGCTGCTTTAAACGGCTGCTTGACACTAAGTACAGCAGTGAAAACATCCCAAATGTAGCGGACATTTGAGTTTCTATATATTGTCTTTTTAGGCATGTTGAATCAGTTTTTGGGGGTTCACTCCTCAGCTGCTGGACTCCTGTCTGCTCCTCCAAACTGCTGAAAACTTTCTGCTGTAGCTAACACTTAAAAACATGAAGCCTCCTGTGTTTGTTCTTGTTGACAACTTTCCTGTTAGCTGAAACATTTCAGAGTTCTCCTCAGACTGTATTTAGTGGACATAAAGGTGTCTTTAACAGAGGGAACGAGGCTGTTCTCCTCTTAAGATTTATCTCTGTGCTTCACCCCGGCTGAAGCAGACAATGAGGGGGCGGGGCTTGTTCCAAACTCTCAGCTGCTCTACCATTGGTTTATAACTGATGACGTCAGAGACGGACAAACTTCCTACTGGCTCCTGAAGCCGGTGCAGCGGGTGTGTTTCTGGAGGAATGGCAGCAGTGACACTTGTAATGTTCACAGCTTCTGTTTGACACCTCAGAGTTTATAAAACTCATACAACACTATCAGAACACATTGTCACTATATGGACCTTTATAAGTTTAGGTTTTCTAAAGTAACGGGACACACACACATCAGTCAGGATTCTGCAGGAACCACTAGAAGAGTTCCACTTCTTCCTATAGTTGAACGCTTCTATGACATCATGCAGTTCCTCTATTTGCCAACAGAGGGAGACACATCTCCATCAATGCAGAGTTCCGCTCATTCTTACTGGTGTAACCATGCCAGTCCTTGGTACTGGCAGGTTCAATTCTCTTGAATGATACCCTGCGTTGTGTTTTTTAGTAATTGAGACTGGTTTTGGTTTCGCCTGCACCGGCCGTTTATTCTCTTCTGTATAAACACACGGGAATGCTGGTCAGGCACGCATGCTGCAGAGGAATGAAAATACTTAATAAAGGAATTTAAAAAATAACTCACATACAGACTGCTAACAAAGAACCGACTTACCTCGGACGCATCCGTCCCAATACTGACGTCCATCAGGTGCAACTGATGACGTAACCACGCCAGCATTAAGGAGGACAATACCACACATACCACACTTAATGCAGAACTTCCCATATTACAATAATAAACGCAAGTGGAATGATAACTATTTACTCCGTTACATTGGCAGCACTTCACAGCTCCTGAGAGGACACATTTAAATCAGTAACATACAAAGAAATTATTTCTATATTTGAACCAGGCTTCCATCTCCATATAAGAAACACACTCTGTCCTCATACAACAAGTAGGTCTTCTGTTGAGGATGTCTTTACAGTTAACATCAGTACACACTGCATGTTGATGAAGATTCTAAGTCATCCAGGTCACAGTAATCTGAGGAGCTCACATCCTTTGGCCTAAAAGGCCTCGAGCACAGAACGAGATAAGACCAGAGTCAGCCACTCTCGAGATAAAGTTCCTTATGAGCTGCTGAAGTAAATAAGTTTATATTAGTTTTTCTTTTGGTCAGAGGCTCTGATGCTCTAGAGTTACACCAACTGTTTCTGAATGTTAGATGCAACACCTTTAAAATCTGTTTTATCTTCATGCAAACAACAGCTAATCTTAACTGTCCTGTAGTTTGTAATGTGTCAGATCTCCATTTATTCCCATCTCTTTTGCTGCATTTTTTAAAACTTCATTACATTTGTTTTGTAGTTGATATTGAACCACCAAACCAGCCAGCTCAGAAGACACAGTATTAAGCAGCTATCAGATTGAGTGGAGGATGTAAATTACTGCAACTCAGGTTACAAAAGACTAAAAGTTAACCGTAGACAATGAGTAATCTAAAGTTTATGTGTACAAATGCAGAACTTATAGTTGCTCATTCATGCCGCTTTGCATTACTAAACATAAGAAAGATCAGACCATACCTGACCCAACATGCCACCCAACTCCTGGTGCAGGCCATGGTCATCTCCCGCCTTAACTACTGCAATGCTCTCCTAACTGGTCTCCCAGCCTGTACTATGAAACCTCTGCAGATGGTCCAGAACGCGGCGGCGCGTCTGCTCTTCGATCAGCCTAAAAGAACATGTCACCCCTCTGTTCATTGAACTCCACTGGCTACCCTTAGCCGCCCGCATCAAATTCAAGTCACTGTCAGCCTACAAAGTGCTTAATGGAACGGCTCCCATCTACTTGAATGCTCTTGCAAAGGCTTATGTCACAACTGGGTCCCTCCGTTGGTCTCAGGATTGTCGTCTAGCAGCTCCTACACCACGCCTAAGACAATCCAAACTCTTTTCATGTGTCGTCCCACGATGGTGGAATGACCTACTGAGCGCTACCAGAACAGGGGCGTCTCTGTCTATCTTCAAGAAACTCTTGAAAACCCAGCTCTTCAGAGAGCATCTCCTATCCCAGCACTTACCTTGTACTTCCCTACCCCCTCTATCTCTGCACTTTATCTTTCTGCACTTCCTTCTATGCCTGCAATCTATCTCAATCTCTGTCACCTCTGACAGAGTCGGACTAGTGGGTTCCTTCTATGTAGTTTATTGTTAGCTTTTTATATAGCTTGTTATATCTTCATTTGTAAGTCGCTTTGGATAAAAGCGTCTGCTAAATACATAAACATAACCATAAACTTATCTTGCTTAAAAAAACACCAGCATTTCGTGTTCATTTTGTTTTCTTCCCTTTGAAATACCTGAACTTATCATCCCTTGTGGAGTATTTAGGTTTAGAGTTGAAGAACATCTCCTTAAAGGAGGCAGAGAGCTGTCAGAGGAAATCCCTGTAATGGCTGTTGAAAATAAAAATATGAAATTAGTTACAAACTGAGTGGTGTACTCATAAACTCAGACCTTAAACACAGATCCAATAATAAGAGAAATGTTCAGCTTTTAAAGATCTTTTGTCAGATTGTGCTTCAATTTCAGAGCCAGTCTCTCAATGTCCTCATGTGTAGTTTTGTGGGTGTGACGGAAACTTTAGTAATGCACAGAGTCAGTTATTTTCTTCTGAGGATATAAGAGGCTTTTAGAATAAAATCTTGCAAGAGAGAACAACACAGTACAAAATACAGAGTTGTTCTGACAACTGTGGCAAAGACACTTCAGTTATAATGCACATTGTTGCGTCATCGCTCCTTGGGTATAGTTGAGTGTTCTTATCGAGTCTACCTTTCCTCCCCAACCACAGTCAAGGTTACACAGACACAGCTGCAAGTACCAGCTCCCCTTCTATCCTCCTTAAAGTGCAGCTTTATCACAGCACACGATGTCCTCGGGAGAAAAGACAAAAACAGGATATGTTGCTATCTTGCAGGAGGCCATCTGCAGGTTATACACAGTAACACTGAGTACAATGCATGTAAGAATTAAGGGCAGAATTTAGAATGTAGGCAGGGAACACCTCACCAGTCCATCACAGGGCCACACAGAGACAGGCGGTGTTAACCACCACGCCAACGTGAACCATACCTGAATTCTATGTGAATAAATCCTTTGATCTTTACAAGAGAAGATCTGTTTTTCAAATTTTAATTTTCCTTCCGGCTGGGGGGAATTAGGCAGAACACCTCATACTTAGAAATATGAGGTGAAGTAAAGTTCTTCACAGAGGAAAAACAACACCTGAAAGGATTCAGGCATTAAATGACAATTCAAACTTTAGATCAAATTAGATCAAAAGTTTCAAGCATCACACACCAGAGAAAACACCCTTCAGAAAGTTAGAAAGTTATTTCTTTATTGTGATGATGAAGAACATCCAAAAAAAAAAAGCAGCACTACACACAAAGCAGTCATTTTGTTTGAACTGAACGTGCAGCTGAAGACAGTATTTCAGAAATGATGTTCAGTGGTGATATGAGCCACGGCATCATCATAGTCCAGTCCCTCATCTTCCTCATTTTGTGGAGACGTTGTCATGGAAACAGGTGGTTTCCTTCCTGCAGAGTTTAGAATACATTTTTCTTACTTTTGAATATTTGAAATCATTGTAATGTAACACATACGGCGTTTCACAGTAATTATTATCAATAATTATCTAAAATAATTTAATGACTTCATAATCAGCTCAACCTTTTAACTGAAGCATGAAAAATAATGAAGATGTAGTTAAACTGAAGAATGAAGTCTGATGGTGTGAAAGCAGGAGTTTGATTAAAGAAGTAACAGTTTTAAATAAGCTCAGTTGGAAGCAGTGTCTCAGTCATAGTTACATCCTGTTATGATTTTACAGCAATAAGCTGCAGCTGTGCTGCTAGTAAAGTCACTCCTGATTATCCCCAGGTCTGCTGCTTTGTGCTAATTTGTTGACTGCTTCAGTCATCGCTGAGATGAACTGGTTGGTCATAAAAAACATGTTGGTAGAACACTTGGAGACTTCCCCTGACTCTTGAGTTTTTAAATCACCATGATGTCGGTGTGAGTGGAGCTTTACCTGTTGGTCTGTGTCGATACAAAGACACCACGAGGACGGTGGAGATCAGGTACGGAGCGCAGACCAGGATGTGGCGCGCCACGTCCAGCGCAGTCGGCGTTGGTTCAGAAACCTTGAGAGCTGGAAGAAAAACAAACACAAACACAGCTCATCGGAAGTTCTAAAATCCCATCCGTTAACAGTCACATCACGGAACAAACGTCATCCTGTACCGACTAAACGAGGAGCACTGTGTCCTGTGGACAACAAACAGGAAGGTTGTTTGAGCAGCTCTGTTTTTATAAGCATACAAAGTCTTTGAGTTTCAGACACCCATAAAAAAAGGCTCTTAACCTTTTGGGGCTTGTCCAGGATTTGAAGATTTTACCTTTCTCACCGCAAATACAACTAAAGCTCGAGAACCCAACAGGTTTTTGATTGGTCAGTCCGGTATTTCATCTCGAAGGCTGTCAAAATGTACAATAGAGACCAAATGGAAGGAAGCACTGCAGCTGAGAGTTTTTTATTTTGTGCCAAGAACAGAAGAAAAATAAACTGGTTTGTTGAAGAGCTGTTGTGCTTCAAATGTCATGGTGGTGCAGTAATATATGGGTCAGATGTGCAGATAACAACTTCATGTAAAAAATAAATATGGTATATTCTGTGTACCAACAGATGGAGTTCTGCAGTGGGGAAGAAAAACTAAATATGATTCATATTTTCATTTGCCAGCATTGATCTTTACCTCTTATCAGCAGCCAGCTGGGTGGACACTTTTTGTGAATGCTGATGTTACACATGTAGAGGCCTTCATCAGACCTGGTTACATGGTGGAGGGTCATGTGACCTGTAGGCTCAGTCCTGATGGAGGAGCCATCTTTATAGAAAGCAGCTGGGAGGTTGGAGGAAGTGGTCTTTGATCGACAGCTCAGTGTGACGTCATCTCCCTCCATCACAGGGAGGGCAGGACTCTGCAGGATCACTGGGTTGTCTGAACATAGGATGAAAAAATGTGTTTTTTTGTGTGTTTGATATGAAAGGATAGAAGTACATCACAAATTATAATCAGTTGCAAACATTTCTGCCTAATCAGAGCAGACTGGGCCCTGTGGGAGGAAACAGACTTAAAGAAAGAGGAGCAAACATTCTAAACATTGAAGACTGCACATCTGTTCTAATTTACCTCCACAATAAGTTAATAATCATGTAAATGAGTGTTGTATGGGTTTGGGTTCCACTGGTCCTACCGGTTATAGAGATGTTGACGGAGTTGCTCCGCTGCTTTGCAGGAGATTCACACCAGTAGATTCCAGAGTCCTGCTTTTTGGCTATTTCTATGGTACATTCAGCAGAATTCTGGATCCCCAATCCCTTACCACAGCTGGACAGAATGCCGTTATGCAAGAGGAACCTTTGAATCCTCCATCCATGAGAGCTGCTGTTGTTGCTGCAGCTCAGGGACAGTTTGTCATACTCAAACAGCTGAGACGAGTCTGGAGACACTGTCAGAAATGGTGGTTTGGAATCATCTGGGATCAGAGAAAGAGTGGAACTTAGGGTGTACAGCAGCGCTTCCTTAAATGTTCCCGACAGACTCCCAAATACTGTGGAAGCAGTTTATCATTACTGCAGACTTACTGTACATGTGTGCAGACACTGGTTATCTGATGGACTCTTACTGGAAAACATTATGTTGACGTCTAACCCAACATGATCTCATGTCATATCAAATAAATAAAGCCCAACTTACGGTATATTCTGTGTCCCAACAGATGGAGTTCTGCAGTGGGGAAGAAAAACTAAATATGATTCATATTTTCATTTGCCAGCGTTGATCTTTACCTCTTATCAGCAGCCAGCTGGGTGGAGACTTTTTGTGAATGCTGATGTTACACATGTAGAGGCCTTCATCAGACCTGGTAACATGGTGGAGGGTCATGTGACCTGTAGGCTCAGTCCCGATGGAGGAGCCATCTTTATAGAAAGCAGCTGGGAGGTTGGAGGAAGTGGTCTTTGTTCCATTTTTTATTTGACAGCTCAGAGTGACGTCATCTCCCTCCATCACAGGGAGGGCAGGACTCTGCAGGATCACTGAATGTTGTTGACGTTCTGAAAAATGTGTTTGTTTTGAAATTAATAAGACAAAAAGAGACTTGGAGACAAAAGCGACACCTGCCGGAGGCTGAAATGAGTGCAGTAAAATAAAGATAAAGGAAAAATTCAGGATCTGAACATGAAAATATGTGTTTTTTGTATGTTTGATATGAAAGGATAGAAGTACACCTGAAAATGGTCTGAGCAATAATAAAGTCAATTCTGCAACAGAATTTATGTCTGAACTAACTGGATGTGATGAGGCTGACTCTGCTTAAAACATACTGATACCCTGTTCCAGCCCTGCTCCACTTCATCCACTGACCTGTCAGACACAGCAGCTTCTGTCACATGTGTCTCTGTCTTCCTGTCTGTGCAGGACTTTGTGCCCAAGCACTCAGTTCCTGGGTTTTACTGGGTCGGTTTGTCTGATTGGAGGACTGGGAAGTGGGAGTGGGTGAGCCAGACACCGTACACTGTGGAGCGCAGGTATGTTACCCTGGAAACGTGTTCTTTCTGATCCAGGTTTTATCTGCATTTGTGTTGTGATGTGATGACTTCAAATGAAAAATTCAGTCAGTACCAGGCCAGAATTTGCCCCAAAACATAAATATTTCCAGGCAGTTCCAGTGGGGAAAAGACCTGGGTCAGACGCAGGCTGGATCATATATCCCATCTGGCCTGGGAACATTTCAGGAGCCCCTAGGAGGAGCTGGAGAGTGTCGCTGGGCAGAGGGATGTCTGGGTGTCCCTCCTGGACAACTTTGTATAAGTGGCAGATGATGGATGGATGAACCTCTGAAATATAAACTTTTAAAATGTTTTCTCTGGCCTTTCTTGGCATTTCTGGTGTTTTTGTTGCTGTCAAATATCAGATTTGAACTGAACTGCATGTTAACGTGTGAAGGTTGTGGTCTGTGTCCTCTGAGCTGAATCCTCTCACAGAGATTCACTTCTCCTTGTTGGAACCCGTTTCCTTTACAGCAGCTCATGTGTATCACCTGTAAGTGGCTGGATGTGTGTCTTTAGAGGAGATGAAAGAGTCTCACCAGTGACAGTGATGTTGATGGCGTTGCTGCTGTCTCTGTGTTTGGATTCACACCAATACACTCCGCTGTCATCGGGCTTCAGCGACTTCACGCTGCAGGTGGAGGAGGTCTGGGTGCCCCATCCGACGCCACACTGAGACAACCTGGGAACATCCCATTTGTGTTAGTCATCCACACTCAGGCATTTATCTCATTGTTGGCAGAAGACTTCTGATCAGAGGTGTGGAGTCAGAGGGTTAGATGTGTTTTCTTACCCTGCAGCACACACACACACACACACACACACACACACACACACACACAAGGGATGTAACAGTTACCGGTATTACAGTAAATCGTGGTGAAATGTTACATGATAAATGTGGCAGTAGGCCCTGACTGCACTATGTCAGTGCCTGTCTGTTATTGATCACTGGGCCGGCTGGTGGCACATAAAACTCCCTCCCTCACCTCTGTGGTGATTGCCTGCTGGGTTCAGACTTCCGGGGTTGCCGATTCACCCTGTGTGAATGCCGCTCCTAACAATTCTTTACGGTAGAAAGCTTCTTTATTATTTTTCTGTATGTTGCTGGCTTGGGCTCAACCTCCATGTTTTAATAGGACACCAGTCGAAGTGGCCTGACTCTCCGTCCATCTGCACTCTACAGACTCGGGCTACTTTGTGTAGCCTCTTCTGGTCGGCTGCTTGTCCCAGCGCCAGGTCAGCTGTATTGCCGTTCAGCAGTCGCCTTGGCAATCTGCTGTGACCTGACGGGAATGATTTGATTTATGTTTTACTATTGTTGATTATTTTGTACGTTCAAGTAATTGAACCTTGATTTATTACTTTTGATCTTTTAACTTTCTTTTGTAATTGGCACAGGGCACGGCCAGCTCCTGGTGGTGGATTTCCAGGGTGGTGGTCTTCTGTTGGTGCGTGGTATAATTTCTCTTCTTTTCGTGCATGTTGTGTTGTGCTTTTCTTTTTAGATTACTGCCCTGCCTGTCTCTCAACTCTGGGAGTTGAGCCAGAGAAAACTGTGTCCCTCTTTCTTTGTATATGTGTGAGTAGCTGCTCGGCTTTTAATAATGATCCTTTTATTTTTATATTGTGGAATAAACATGTTACTTCGATGAGTTTGTCTCGAGCCTCCTCTGTGGCGAATTTGTGTAAACCCAGTTTGGGATGGTGGTAATAGCTTTGCTTTACCTTTTTGTCTGCTCTCACTAATCCACATTTATCACCATACTGGTCCCGCCACATAAATTTGACCCTTTATGTTTGAATTAATCTCATTATCTCGGTGGATTATGGGGATATGTAATAACAGCGTCAAGAGAACCAGTACGTTCAGGGACTTTTCCCTGTTTTATACGGCATTGTGGTTTGTTAGGATGAGGCATAATACAAGATTCAACCATCAAGAACGCTTCATTATAGAACATAAAACATCCCCATGTGTGCATTTCTGGGCCTTTACTGTGACACCTGTTAACACGTGACACTAAGCTGTCAGTTTAGATTTGGCAGCGTTGCCTCGTCGTCTCTTAGCGCTGTTTAATGATCTCATCTGTCAGGCTCACAAAACAGGAAGTCGATAAGCTTCTGAGGCCTTATCTTCACAGCGCAGTGCAGGAGTGTGTGATGAGCAACACACATTTACTCACCTAAGGCAGATGAAATCAGTTGCCGTGGCCGACAATAAAGAAGCAATCCTCAGAGTCAGAAAGCAGATGCCTGTGAGGTCTGACTGCACAGAGTTTGTGATCTGAGCAGTCAAACTCTCTCTGCTGTGACATGAGTGTTGTGCTGGTGAACTCACTTTGTGGTGGATCTCCACACTGTCCATTCACCGGGGCCGAGCTGCTCGCAGCTGATGGAGACGTCCTCATACTCGAAATACTGAGACCAGCTGGGAGTGACCGTCAGGGAGGCTGACGGAGACAAAAAGACAGATTACCATCTTTTCTTTCACTGTATTCTGCTGATGGTGCATGTTTTAAAGGCTCACTTCACTTCTCCGTGTGACTTACAATAACTGGTGATTTTTTTTTCCATCAGCCAGATGCTCATGTACTAAATCTCATTAGGAACAAACATTTCCTCTTCAGATACCTTTGAGTTAAGATGGATGGAAACTTTAACTTAAAACATGTCTCTCTTACTTACACAGTACATTTCCTTATTGTTCTCAGAGGTTCAGACAAACATGTGCAGCCTGAGCTGACAAACACTAAAAGAAACTCACCTGTCTGCAGGACTGAAATGGAGCTACATGAGGTTAATATCAAACACGACACCCAGAAACTCTTTGGCTGTTTTCAGTGTATTTTTGGACTTTTTTGTCTGTGGATGAATCTGAGCAGATTTCATTCAGAGTTCATCCGGCTGCTTCTGGCCTCTGTCTCCTCATCAGTAAACATTACTCTTTAGAAGCCATTTAAAGCCATTCTCCTCACGGTGAAGCCTCTGTATTCGCTCTGTGAGGTTTTCTCCTCAGGGTGAAGCCTCTGTATTCGCTCTGTGAGGTTTTCTCCTCATGGTGAAGCCTCTGAATTCGCTCTGTGAGGTTTTCTCCTCAGGGTGAAGCCTCTGTATTCGCTCTGTGAGGTTTTCTCCTCAGGGTGAAGCCTCTGTATTCGCTCTGTGAGGTTTTCTCCTCAGGGTGAAGCCTCTGTATTCGCTCTTTGAGGTTTTCTCCACAGGGTGAAGCCTCTGAATTCGCTCTGTGAGGTTTTCTCCTCATGGTGAAGCCTCTGTATTCGCTCTGTGAGGTTTTCTCCTCAGGGTGAAGCCTCTGTATTCGCTCTGTGAGGTTTTCTCCTCAGGGTGAAGCCTCTGTATTCGCTCTGTGAGGTTTTCTCCTCAGGGTGAAGCCTCTGTATTCGCTCTTTGAGGTTTTCTCCACAGGGTGAAGCCTCTGAATTCGCTCTGTGAGGTTTTCTCCTCAGGGTGAAGCCTCTGTATTCGCTCTGTGAGGTTTTCTCCTCAGGGTGAAGCCTCTGTATTCGCTCTGTGAGGTTTTCTCCTCAGGGTGAAGCTTCTGTATTCGCTCTGTGAGGTTTTCTCCTCAGGGTGAAGCCTCTGAATTCGCTCTGTGAGGTTTTCTCCTCAGGCTGAAGCCTCTGTATTCGCTCTGTGAGGTTTTCTCCTCAGGCTGAAGCCTCTGTATTCGCTCTGTGAGGTTTTCTCCTCAGGGTGAAGCCTCTGTATTCGCTCTGTGAGGTTTTCTCCTCACGGTGAAGCCTCTGTATTCGCTCTGTGAGGTTTTCTCCTCAGGCTGAAGCCTCTGTATTCGCTCTGTGAGGTTTTCTCCTCAGGGTGAAGCCTCTGTATTCGCTCTGTGAGGTTTTCTCCTCAGGCTGAAGCCTCTGTATTCGCTCTGTGAGGTTTTCTCCTCAGGCTGAAGCCTCTGTATTCGCTCTGTGAGGTTTTCTCCTCATGGTGAAGCCTCTGAATTCGCTCTGTGAGGTTTTCTCCTCAGGGTGAAGCCTCTGTATTCGCTCTGTGAGGTTTTCTCCTCAGGGTGAAGCCTCTGTATTCGCTCTGTGAGGTTTTCTCCTCAGGGTGAAGCCTCTGTATTCGCTCTGTGAGGTTTTCTCCTCAGGGTGAAGCTTCTGTATTCGCTCTGTGAGGTTTTCTCCTCAGGGTGAAGCCTCTGTATTCGCTCTTTGAGGTTTTCTCCACAGGGTGAAGCCTCTGAATTCGCTCTGTGAGGTTTTCTCCTCATGGTGAAGCCTCTGTATTCGCTCTGTGAGGTTTTCTCCTCAGGGTGAAGCTTCTGTATTCGCTCTGTGAGGTTTTCTCCTCAGGGTGAAGCCTCTGTATTCGCTCTTTGAGGTTTTCTCCTCAGGGTGAAGCCTCTGTATTCGCTCTGTGAGGTTTTCTCCTCAGGGTGAAGCCTCTGTATTCGCTCTGTGAGGTTTTCTCCTCAGGGTGAAGCCTCTGTATTCGCTCTGTGAGGTTTTCTCCTCAGGGTGAAGCTTCTGTATTCGCTCTGTGAGGTTTTCTCCACAGGGTGAAGCCTCTGAATTCGCTCTGTGAGGTTTTCTCCTCAGGGTGAAGCCTCTGTATTCGCTCTGTGAGGTTTTCTCCTCAGGGTGAAGCTTCTGTATTCGCTCTGTGAGGTTTTCTCCACAGGGTGAAGCCTCTGAATTCGCTCTGTGAGGTTTTCTCCTCAGGGTGAAGCCTCTGTATTCGCTCTGTGAGGTTTTCTCCTCAGGGTGAAGCTTCTGTATTCGCTCTGTGAGGTTTTCTCCTCAGGGTGAAGCCTCTGTATTCGCTCTGTGAGGTTTTCTCCTCAGGGTGAAGCCTCTGTATTCGCTCTGTGAGGTTTTCTCCTCAGGGTGAAGCCTCTGTATTCGCTCTGTGAGGTTTTCTCCTCAGGGTGAAGCCTCTGTATTCGCTCTGTGAGGTTTTCTCCTCAGGGTGAAGCCTCTGTATTCGCTCTGTGAGGTTTTCTCCACAGGGTGAAGCTTCTGTATTCGCTCTGAGGTTTTCTCCTCAGGGTGAAGCCTCTGTATTCGCTCTTTGAGGTTTTCTCCTCAGGGTGAAGCTTCTGTATTCGCTCTGTGAGGTTTTCTCCTCAGGGTGAAGCCTCTGTATTCGCTCTTTGAGGTTTTCTCCTCAGGGTGAAGCCTCTGTATTCGCTCTGTGAGGTTTTCTCCTCAGGGTGAAGCTTCTGTATTCGCTCTGTGAGGTTTTCTCCTCATGGTGAAGCCTCTGTATTCGCTCTTTGAGGTTTTCTCCTCAGGGTGAAGCCTCTGTATTCGCTCTGTGAGGTTTTCTCCTCATGGTGAAGCCTCTGTATTCGCTCTGTGAGGTTTTCTCCTCAGGGTGAAGCCTCTGTATTCGCTCTGTGAGGTTTTCTCCTCAGGGTGAAGCCTCTGTATTCGCTCTGTGAGGTTTTCTCCACAGGGTGAAGCCTCTGAATTCGCTCTGTGAGGTTTTCTCCTCAGGGTGAAGCCTCTGAATTCGCTCTGTGAGGTTTTCTCCTCAGGGTGAAGCCTCTGTATTCACTCTGTGAGGTTTTCTCCTCAGGGTGAAGCCTCTGTATTCGCTCTGTGAGGTTTTCTCCACAGGGTGAAGCCTCTGAATTCGCTCTGTGAGGTTTTCTCCTCAGGGTGAAGCCTCTGAATTCGCTCTGTGAGGTTTTCTCCTCAGGGTGAAGCCTCTGAATTCGCTCTGTGAGGTTTTCTCCTCAGGGTGAAGCCTCTGTATTCGCTCTGAGGTTTTCTCCTCAGGGTGAAGCCTCTGTATTCGCTCTTTGAGGTTTTCTCCTCAGGGTGAAGCTTCTGTATTCGCTCTGTGAGGTTTTCTCCTCAGGGTGAAGCCTCTGTATTCGCTCTTTGAGGTTTTCTCCTCAGGGTGAAGCCTCTGTATTCGCTCTGTGAGGTTTTCTCCTCAGGGTGAAGCCTCTGTATTCGCTCTTTGAGGTTTTCTCCTCAGGGTGAAGCTTCTGTATTCGCTCTGTGAGGTTTTCTCCTCATGGTGAAGCCTCTGTATTCGCTCTTTGAGGTTTTCTCCTCAGGGTGAAGCCTCTGTATTCGCTCTGTGAGGTTTTCTCCTCAGGGTGAAGCCTCTGTATTCGCTCTGTGAGGTTTTCTCCTCAGGGTGAAGCCTCTGTATTCGCTCTGTGAGGTTTTCTCCTCAGGGTGAAGCTTCTGTATTCGCTCTGTGAGGTTTTCTCCTCAGGCTGAAGCCTCTGTATTCGCTCTGTGAGGTTTTCTCCTCAGGGTGAAGCCTCTGTATTCGCTCTGTGAGGTTTTCTCCTCAGGGTGAAGCCTCTGTATTCGCTCTGTGAGGTTTTCTCCTCAGGGTGAAGCCTCTGTTTTCGCTCTTTGAGGTTTTCTCCTCAGGCTGAAGCCTCTGTATTCGCTCTGTGAGGTTTTCTCCTCAGGGTGAAGCCTCTGTATTCGCTCTTTGAGGTTTTCTCCTCAGGGTGAAGCCTCTGTATTCGCTCTGTGAGGTTTTCTCCTCAGGCTGAAGCCTCTGTATTCGCTCTTTGAGGTTTTGTCCTCAGGGTGAAGCCTCTGTATTCACTCTGTGAGGTTTTCTCCTCACGGTAGACTTTGATAATTATTAACTGATTGTTATGAAGGAATTTATCTGGATCAAGTGAAATAATTCTGCTGCTGTTTTCTGTGGTATTTATGTTCTGAATGAACCAAACTGTAGATTTGACCTCTCCTAATGTTTCTGTAACCTCCCAGTTGTTAGGTTGGTGTATAATTGGTGACAGTTTATTTAAAGAATCCAAACTATCTGCTGTTTGTGGACCCTTCCATCCATCCTGATACCCTACTGTAATTACTTTGTGTCCCTTTTAATGACATTTTTTTTATCTTCCTCCAATAGTCTCATCATGATGTCTTCATTTCTGGACTGAAGATCAGTGGCAGCAGGTCTTATGGAGGGATGAATCCTCCCCAGAGCCCGGACCTCAACATTATTTAAGCAGTGTGGAATCATCTTGACAGGAAACGGAACAAAAGGCAGCCTTTTTTCACATACTGTACGACAAAATTCTAAAGGGTTGTCGTCTAAAAAACGAGGATAACTCATTCAAACAACGATAAACTTGATACGCCGCCCGTACACTCAAAGTTTTAAGTGCAATAGATGGAAAAAAGCAACGAACAAACTGATCCTTTTGTCTGCCACAAATGACTGGCAAAAAAAACTGCATCAGCAGGCAATAAACCGCCAGACAGGAAGTGATGAGAGGTGGGCAGCACGCATGAAAATTCCTCAAAAAGAGTATCAAATAAACTAATATTTACAGTGTAATCCGGACACGTGCCCAGTTCTAAACTGGACACGACACTTTAAACACACACACAAGGGTCCAAACTTACCATGACTGGCAGATGTCTGGCAGGAGCTCAACAGCACTGAAACATCAAAGTTAAGCCACAGTGTGAGCACAGTGACAGACATGCATCTGAGTCACACACTTCTTCTACTTCATCAGCTGTCACTGAGACCTCAAAGTGTTGCGCTTTAAATCTCCAGCTGAATCAGAGAGCTGGTCCGCTCATATCTGACTTTTGGCTTTACAAACATCAGTCACAGGATTGTTTCTGATTATAATCATTAGTTGTTTTGTCTACTTACAGAGAACAAGCAGAGCTGTCTTCATCGTGTCTGCTGGCTGAAGACTGACCATGTTGTAACATATGTGGCGGCAACATCCTGTAATGCAAACCACAAGTGGGTATGACGTAGATGATAGTGCAGCACAATATGATAACACTTAATCTGACTATAACCATCACTTACCTACGCTGTCATGTTACAAAATATCTGCTTTCTGCTGCTTATGTGTATCTGAACTGAGAGTCCCGAGAAAAAAGCCTCACCTCCTGTTTCTGTTCTTAAATCCGCTCATTGAATCAGCTGCTTCAGTAAAATACTTTAATAAAAGGAAATCAAACTATTTCCACATCTACATCATTTGGAGAACAGGAGAGTTGTGCTGATATGAATGCACAGAGCTGACAGTCAACACTGATCTGTTTGTTGTGTCTGATGCAGATTAGATATCTGATTCTACTTATAACTGACAACACAATTTATCTTCTTACTTTCAACATCCACCAGTGAGCTGTGACATTCAGACACTCTGTGTGATTCTGTGTGGCTCATGCAGCCAAAACAGTTCTGATTGGCCCCAGTATGGACTGAGATTTGCAGCTGATCCTTTGTGAGGCCCAGTATCTGTTCAATGGTCTGATTATCTTCAGAAGGATAAGCAGCACATTGAGCAGGAGGAGTGAATCTAGCTCAGCTGATGAAAGTGCTGAGAGTGCTTAAAGTAGTTTGGGTCTCGTCTGTTTCTGACCAAGCTGGTCTTTTGGGTCAAAATGGTGTTTTGGTCACATGATTTAAAATGTGAATAGTTTGAGTTTGAGGTGAAGACTCAAAGTAGGTGTTACATATGTGATGCCTGAGGCCACGTGCTCGTTTGGATGTTTTTTCCAGATTAATAAACTGAAGACTTTCTTTAACCTTTGTTTAAAACCATCCGTCTTCTCTGACCAAACTGTGGACATTACTGTCCTCAGAGGTGAGTTCCTTCTCTTTGAGATGCAGGTGAACTGCTGAGGAGCAGGTTCTCCTGTGTGGGGCCATGTTGTTGTCAAGTGATTGTTTAGTTTCAACTGTTTAAAGGTTAAGGCTCTCCTCGCTGCACTGGCCTGCAGACACAACACTGCTCAGTTTGTGTTTACTTTCTGTCAGAGTGTGTTGTTGGCTTTGAAATGAGTCAGATTTACCATGTTTCTGATGTATATGGCGTAGAGGACCCAGATGTGGAACAGCAGCAGTCAAATAATGTGTGGCTAAAATATTTATAAAGAAAATAAGCAAAAAGCGCAGGTAAAAATAATTGAAGAACACAACAAGAAAAAATACGACACAGCAAAGAAACCAGAAAATTACAGAAGAGGAGAATGATAATGATGGCAGAAACAGCAAGGATCTGACAGAAGGTGAGATAAACCAAGGGCTACTACCTACTTCCAGCAGGATAATGCACCATGTCACAAAGCTCAGATCATCTCAAACTGGTTTCTTGAACATGACAATGAGTTCACTGTGCTCCAATGGCCTCCACAGTCACCGGGTCTCAATTCAATGCAGCCGACAAATCAGCAACAACTGTGTGATGCTATCATGGCTCCAACCTTTTACTAGCAAGGTGTACCGTATAAAGTGGTCGGTGACTGTATAAACCAATTCATTATAATCCAATCATAATCCAAACAAATCAAATGCAATTAATTTCAAATGAGTCCAACTCAAAAAAACAAAGTTTCCTATTTAAGGAAACCAACAGATTTCACTGATATCAGTAAATTGATAATTTCAAGTCTTATTTGGACTTCTTTGAGAACATATCCCATAAAACGTCTCATATATCTCAAAATTTAGAATTTCAAAGGTTAAACATCTCTTTGTTTTCTTGTATTGACATTTCTGACTCGTCTCCTGTGTGAAATGCTGGAGATGAGCTTCTGTAGTCTCAGTCTCAGGTGACGCTGGCTGTAATGAACATGCAACACTTCCTACGGGTAGCAAAGCAAAGAATAAGCATACATACAAACATCTTCTGCAGCTTCATTTAGCTGATTCATTGTGAGTGGTTCATTTAGCCAATCGCAGCCTGGCACATCAGGAATGGTCACATATTACAGGCTCAGTTTTTATGCCACCTAAATTTGAGCATCAGCTTCTACGGCTGAAAGGTTTTTTTTGTAGGAATGAAATGTAATCTCTGATGGTGGTTTAGGTTTCAGCTGTGAAAGAGGAAACTCACGTATCTGTGGGTGCTTATTGTGGTCCTGTAACTACAGGTCGGAAGTGGGAATATGGTTCTTTATGTAGTGTTATAACAAATACTTTGAGCATTTCATGTTTTAGATCTAAGATGTTTCTCTCTTGTGGAATAAGCTGCCAGTAAATGTCCGGGAAACAGACACCCTTTCCACTTTTAAGATTAGGCTTAAAACTTTCCTTTTTGATAAAGCTTATAGTTAGGGATGGCTCAGGTAATCCTGAAACATCCCATAGTTACGCTGTTATAGGCTTAGACTGCTGGGGGACCTCATCTGTCACACCTTTCCTCACTTTGCTCTCTTCTTCCCCGTTTAATTTCTCAATTGATTTTATGTACATGTGACATTATTGTGGTTATTAACTTGTGTTTCCCTGTTCCAACAGATATCCTTTGAATGGCGTTATGGTGTTTTTCCCCCCTCTTTTCCCTCTTTTCTGTCTTCTCAAACCCCAGCTGGTCGAGGCGGATGGCCACCCTTCCTGAGTCTGGTTCTGCCAGAGGTTTCTTCCTGTTAAAAGGGAGTCGTTCCTTTCCACAGTCGCCACAGGCACGCTAAGGACGGGCGATTAGACTGAAGACAAGTTTCAGTGCAATCTGTTGGTTTCCTTAGCTAGGATATTATTTTGAATTGGCTCTATATGAATGAATTGGATTATGATTACAATGAATTGAATTCCAGTTGGCTTGAATTGGACTATATTATTTAAGTGCCTTGAGATGACAATTGTTGTAATCTGGCGCTATATAAAGAAAATTGAATTGAATTGAATTGTTCAAATGGTGGTGAGGCCTCTCGTGGTAAAGGACAGACTACATACACTAAAAGAGATGACCTTGTTGATGCTGCTGTGATACAGAAAGTAAAGATGGCCAAACGCTACGCACCAGCACAACAAAACATAAGTGCTCAGCACAACAGGCTAATGTACACACTGGTGAAACTTTTGTGGCTGCATTGTCCTCATGGGTCACGCACCAGTCCGGAGAAGACGACCATCCTGGAGGCATACGAGCGGGTCCAGCACCCAATTTTAGTGGATGACCCGGTTCTCTGCAAAGCTGGCATTCCCCTACCTAAAATAAACGTCAAGACCGTGCGGGACTTCATCCAACACCAAGAGCGGCTCGTCAACATGAAGGCAACAAGACGACCATCCACCATCACAAAGATCACCTCCATCTCAGCCACAAAGATGGTCAGCTTTCACTGTGTCCAATAAATGTAGCTTCTAAAGTGGATTTCATAGCACTGCTGCATGTCTGACAGTTCATTTGGGTGGAGAAAACATACATCACAACCCTCTGAATCTGCTTTCAGTCCGACTTGAACAGTCTCTCACAGTTTCAGACACAAAATGTGTCTTTTAGTTTGAATCTCAGCTGAAATCTACAACAACTGTAGAGTGACTCATATCATTTCACCACCTGGTGTGATAAACTTACAGAAACACCTGAAGAGCAACACCTGGGATCTTTTTGGGAGAAAGGGGGATTCTCTTCATGCTAACAGAGCTGGAAATAGCTGAATGTTTTTCTTTATTGAATCTTTAAGCACTCATAGATCAATTTGATCCCAGCAGAAGTGTCGCAGGTTTACTTGGTTGCTGTAGTTTACTGAAGCAGGACTCTAAGCAGGGCCCTCCGCTAACATCCTCCTCTCCTTCAGAACCAGGGACAGGGTTGGGTTTGGGAGGTGACATCGCTCTGTACTTTAAAGAGCAGGCTTGAATAAATCAAACTTTATTTGGTGTATGATCTACTTTTCAGAGGATTTGTAAATGACTAAATAAATAACACCACTGGCTAAACCTTCAATTTAACCTGAACTAAGCAGACGTTTGACTGGTTTTGATGCGGTCAGGATCACACTCATTGGACACATACAAGATCTCATTTACTTACTTTACTTATTCATTTGCTGTTCTTAGTAACACAGGAGACAGGATGGTGAATGAAGAATTGCAGCAAACATTCTTCACAGAGGTAGTGTGGACGGGGGAAGATGATATTTACTGTTGAGGTTAATGGAGACGGCTCTGAGTTCGATGTCATGGAAACATTCCTTTCAACACCCCGACTGATTCATTATGAAACTGCTGTCTGTGCAACAGTCAGAGCAAAGGGTTCAGTGGAATAGCTCAGGCTGTTTGGTGAATGTTTTAAACGTCAGATATTCTGGGATCAAAACTTATGACTCAGTGAAGTTTCAGCTCCAACACTAAATATACAAATTAAAAAGCACTCCGAAAACATCTTCAATTGGGAAGGTGGCTTGGTGAGTTTAACAGAGACCATAACTTGTCAGTGGTGCAACAGCTGGTTCAAATCCTGCCCGTTATCTTCAGGATAATTTTACATTGAATGGAACAAAAATATTTCAATACCGAAGTGGAATGAATGTCCCACAAACTCTCCATCTTTCTATTTGCTTTACATGGTTTCAGGGGGACTGGAGCCTATCTGTCACAGAAACTCATCAACATTTGAATCCAATAACAAGTCTGAAACTAAATGAAAAACTGAAGCCCCAAATGAATGTTGACATGATGTAGGCTATGTCAAATCCAAAAGCAGTCCCTGTTTCCCTTTTTGGAACTTCTTCTTTCTCAGGACAAAGATAAATGTGAGAGGATTAAAGCCAAAAATGACCTGGGACATCTCAGCAGATCCAGGATCAGCAACATGGAGACTGAGACCCAAGAACAAACAGAGGTCAACATAACAAACTTTTTAACAATGACAGTGATGTAGAAGATATACAAAAAAATGCATGTGTATATATGAATCTACTGTGCATTTACACCCTCTTTTCTATTATAAACAGGAGGGAAATGTCATGAAGTTATACTATGACAAAAAGCAAGTACCGTGTGTGAGATGCTGCAGGGTCAAGAGACACTGTGTGCTGAGAGTCCTATCTATCTTATTTTAACTTCAGTCTAATCCTTGTTTGACTGAATGTCACATAACATTGTGTGGCCAGTGATCTCGTAGGATGGATGGATGACTTTATTAATCCCTTTGGGAGGTTGCTTCTGGGAAATTGAAATCTCCATCTCACTCAGGCTCAGCACTGTTATATACAGAAATGTACAGAATAAACAAAGTGGAAACTAAATAGCGATAGTATCAATGTTTTGTTTTTTTAACTCAGACAAATTTGTCTGCTTCTTGATATCTCATGCAGACTCCTTGCTGTGAGAATAAATGTTTGGTATTAATTGTCTCCAGCGACTCTGAGCCTCATTTTGAGAGAATTTTCTTGACAACAACACAACAGACATTTGACATAGTTTCACAGCTTGAAGTTGAGCCTTGTGCCCTTTTAGTGTTGGAACAGCCTTAACTTTCAGCTTTAGTCATGACAATCAAACAGCTGTCTGGAAAGTACAGGGAACAACTCCAAACCTTTTTAAGACTGCGTTAAAAATTTCTATGTCTTTGGGAAAGATTAGCACAAAGATTAGCACCAAACACACATTTTTTTAAAATATCTCTGTAGCAAGAACATGAAACCCATGAGAAATGTTGACATCTGACCTTAAATAAAATGCAGAACAATAAAATACAAACAAGTGCAAAGCTAGACTTTACATCAAACTGAAATGATATATTGCTTCGAAAGATGTATGTTTACAAACATACCCACAGCTGGTGCACAGCTACTTTGTGAATTTTAACTTTAAACAAAACATATATGTTCAGTGTAATAGAATAAAATATGTATCTACTTTCAAACAGATTGCTAATTAAATTCAATTCAGTTTTATTCATATAGCGCCGAATTAAAACAATGTCATCTCATGGCACTTATATTGGTCTGTCTATCAACTCACAACTGATGTCATATTTATCTTGAACGGTGGGAGATCTGTCCACAGTTAAAACAATCCCAACAAATTACAAAGCACTTTCAACGATTCTTCAAACGTGTGCTACCCACAGAACATTCAGAACAAAAGTCCTGACAAAAGAAGGTGGTAATCCAGAAAGAAGATTTTTAATCTAAGCAGGGGAAATTCTTCTGATTGGTAGTTCCTGTTGCTGCTCCCAGGTGAATGTTTTCTTATCTGCCGTAAAATATATTGTTGATTTAAACCAATAATTTATCCACAGTGTGAGTACGTTGGTGTGTCTTTAAACTAGATGATTGAGTGAAAGCTGCCCCACACTGACCACAGCTGTATGGTTTCTCTCCTGTGTGAATACGTTGGTGTGTCTTTAGATTAGCTAATTGAGTGAAACCTGCCCCACACTGACTACAACTGTATGGTTTCTCTTCTGTGTGAATACGTTGGTGTCTCTTAAGACCGGAAGATGTAGTGAAAGCTGCTCCACACTGAGTACAGCTGTATGGTTTCTCTCCTGTGTGAATATGTTGGTGTGTCTTTAGATGAGCTAATTGAGTGAAACCTGCCCCACACTGACTACAACTGTATGGTTTGTCTTCTGTGTGAATACGTTGGTGTCTCTTAAGATGGGATGATGTACTGAAGGCTGCCCCACACTGACCACAGCTGTAAGGTTTCTCTCCTGTGTGAATATGTTGGTGTGTCTTAAGACCGGAAGATGTAGTGAAAGCTGCTCCACACTGAGTACAGCTGTATGGTTTCTCTCCTGTGTGAATACGTTGGTGTGTCTTTAGATTAGATAATTCAGAGAAAGCTGCCCCACACTGACTACAGCTGTAAGGTTTCTCTCCTGTGTGAATACGTTGGTGTTTTTTAAGATCGGAAGATTTAGTGAAAGCTGCCCCACACTGACCACAACTGTGAGGTTTCTCTCCTGTGTGAATACGTTGGTGTGTCTTAAGATAGGAAGAAGATGTGAATGCTGCCCCACACTGACCACAGCTGTATGGTTTCTCTCCTGTGTGAATACGTTGGTGTCTCTTTAGACTAAACAATGTAGTGAAAGCTGTCTCACACTGACTACAGCTGTATGGTTTCTCTCCTGTGTGAATACGTTGGTGTCTCTTGAGATTGGAAGATGTAGGGAAAGCTTCCCCACACTTACTACAGCTGTATGGTTTCTCTCTTGTGTGAATACGCTGGTGTGTCTTTAGGTTAGATAATTGAGTGAAAGCTGCTCCACACTGACCACAGCTGTATGGTTTCTCTCCTGTGTGAATATGTTGGTGTGTTTTTAGATGAAATAATTGCATGAAAGCTGTCCCACACTGACTACAGCTGTATGGTTTCTCTCCTGTGTGAATACGTTGGTGTGTCTTGAGATTGGAAGATGTAGTGAAAGCTGCTCCACACTGACCACAGCTGTATGGTTTCTCTCCTGTGTGAATACGTTGGTGTTTCTTGAAATGGGAAGATGTAATGAAAGCTGCCCCACACTGACCACAGCTATATGGTTTCTTTCCAGTGTGAAGCATCTGATGATACCTCAGATGTGATGATCTTTTGAAAACTTTCCCACAGTGTTTACAGGAATGACATCTGGATCCCTCTTGGGCTATATGTTTCTGCAATGACAGAGAGGAAGAAGGA
Source organism: Leuresthes tenuis (assembly GCF_036924035.1). Lineage (NCBI taxonomy): Eukaryota > Metazoa > Chordata > Actinopteri > Atheriniformes > Atherinopsidae > Leuresthes > Leuresthes tenuis. The sequence goes on from NW_027325355.1 coordinate 11,505,401, forward strand.
TTAGATCCTTCTGAAGTTCACACAAAAGATTTCTCTAAGCTAACCAACATATTCTAACTGGACGTGTATAGACCGAGCCACAGGTCTCAATATCTCAGATCAAACATGAATGCTGAGAGTGTGTTTAGAAGTGGCCTCAGTTGTCAGCACTGTGCTCTGATGTGTTCTGCACATCCCCTTGACTGCACTCTGCAGTTCCCCACACACACACACACACACACACACACACACACACACACACACACCCCAGCGGAGTCGAGGGAGGGAGGATGTGAAAGTGTGTGTGGTGATGATGATTGGGCCTGGGACTTGCTGTCGCCTGGCCTGCCTGTGCTTCTCCCGATGGGGGGGCACTCCCCGCTGCTCGCGACTTCACCCACCTGTGGGCACGTCTTGACTCCCAGGGCACTTGGCCAGGGGTGCTGGGGCAGGCGCTGACCCACTGTGTGGCTGTCTGGGGCGCTTGGCCCTCATGGGTATTGGGTGGGGCCTCTGTCGGGGGGTTTGGGGGCGCTCGGGTTCCTGGGGCCCGGATCCGGTGCACGGCCCATGTCTGGGCGGCTGGGGCCTGGTGGGGTCGGTGGGCTGTTGCCCCAGCCCATTCATTAGCCCAGTAGGGTGATGTATTATCATGTCGTCTCAGGTCATCTATATCCACAGCTGTGTTGTATGCGATTGCCGCTACTTGTGCTTGTTTTTGTTTGTTTGTGTGTTTGTTTTTTCTCTGCTTGTCTGCTTTCAGGTGTTCCTGGTGGCGCTAAGGCTGGATTCGCAACAGAGACCAGAGTCTGTTTTTTTTTGTACAGGTGTAGCAGCTGGTTGTCTGGTTTTTGTTTCTATTTTTGTTCTGTTTCCTCTTCTTCTTTCCTTGTCCCCCGGTCCGGTTCAGTTCTATTACATGTTATATATTGTAAACAGAAATAAATAAATGGGCATCAAGGGTAGCTTTACATTTATAAAACTTCCCTTGGCAAAGCAAATCTGTTTGGCATAAAACGTATTCAGACTACAATTCTGCTGCCATAATGCTGAACAGGACAAGGGAAAAAAAAAAAAAAAAAAACTTGTAGAGGTTGGACTGAAAAAGGTTGATGACCACTGGTTTAAATGAATAAAAGTAACAGTGGTGGTAATACATGACATTCTTGACACTAACCCTTTGTTCCAGCTTACAACCCAGAGGTCTGCAGCCATTCAGCTCAACAGCTGTCAGGGAAACTTTTAACTCAACCTTCGTTTCTCTCTAAAACAACTCTTTACCCTGAGGTAGAGAGAGCTACAAACCTGTCATCTAACCATTAAAGACCCAGAAGGATTACCACCACCAGGTTTAATTCATGTAATCCAGAGACTTTAAACACAAATAATGAAGATTAGCTCCTGAACCTCTCAAATCTGAAGACTGAGAGCCAGAAAATGTCCCACAACAACAATCTGGCCACTGAGTTTCTTCCAGCAGATCATTCAGCCTGCAGCACATTTTCAGTCTAAGCACATCTGTATCAGAGAGAAGAGATGAAACCAAGAAACACTATTTCCACATTTGATGTGGTACTAGCTATTCAAATCATATAATTTTGCACATTTTACAGTGGGAGAAAGTTTAGCAGAATCAAGGAGAGGAGATGAAACCAGGAAACACTTTGCTAACACCTTTTCAACATTTCATGGAAAAGCAGAACAAGCGGACGATACACGGAGCCTTGACACTCCTCCTTGTGTCTTTGATGTCATCCACACTGACCTGAAGACCGGTGGAACCAGAGGATGAACCGGCTCTGTTCTTAGTGGAGGGGTTTGGATCCTGGTTCTGCTGCTCCATTCTGGTCCTGGTTCTCCGACTGATGGACTCTGTCTGAAACTGTCAGTACATACAATAAGATCCAGCTGTGGCATGCAGCATGTTAAATCACACCCACTTTTCTTCTTCTCCTGAAAACCTTTCTGGACAGTTTTTAACCATCTAGTCACATTTCATTAAACTTATTACTGTGGTTTTTATTTAAATCCCTGAGAACTTTAAAATGGTTCTTAAAAGACCTACTAAGGTCACAGTTCAAAATATTTGGAGCTTTTTTATCAAATTCAGAAAAAAATTTAATGATATACTCTGTAGAATGACACCCACTGTGTGCAATATCCCATGAATCTCATCTGAGTCAGTGTAACATGATCAACTTAAATCATTTTACTACATTAAGACAATGATACTGTTTGAGGAAAGGGTCCCAATATCATCCCAAAGCCTGAAGTTCAGATTTTCTCTAGTTCTAAATTTGTTCTCATTTCCAGAAGCTGTCATGGATCCAGAAAAGTAACAGAGTAATCTCAGATTTGAAACAGGTTAAACTCTGAAGCCCACGGTTCAGCACTCAGGGAGCTTCAGTCTGGACTGAGGCTTGAAACTGAGAAGATGTAATGTTTCAGTGGGGGAATGATCTAGTTCTGTGTGGCTAACAGCACGTCAGCAGCAGCTGTCTGACTGATCTGAGACACTCTGAAGAACAACATGAAGTGGACCATTCTGAGGCTGTCATTTAAATATAAAGGAGTGTTTTTCTGGCATCAGAAGTGCTCGTCCAGTGATTCATTCCAGAAAGCTGCTTTAGTGAAACCTAAAGTTTGAGATGAAGGAAACTCACAGACCTATAAAACTCTGAAATATTTTTCAACCCAAATAACCTACAGTCTCCTTTATTTGATTCTGAAAGTATCTGAATTGGTAAACATGTGTCCAGTTGAAGAGTAAAAAGTGATCTTGTGTTGTGGTCAGATCAGAGTATCAGCTCCTAAAAGTTGCACAGATCCTCCTAATAAAGATCATTTTAGCTCCATTTTAACTCCAGATGTTGGCAGGTGGACTTTATGAGTAAAGACATGTACAACCTTTTTATCATGCGGTCAGTCCTTTTTGATATGTGGATAAAAGAAAATATTGGATATGTAAAGGAAACTGAATAATGAAACTTTCATTAGACACTTCTGAAGAGGACAGTCAGACTGTCTTTTAATGGGCTTCTGAGTGTAAATCTGAGAAATCAGACACTGATGCTGAACTGTATATTTCTACTGCTCCTGTGATACTTTCCTGGATCACTGGCAAATCTATATTATAATGCTATGACTCCTCTTCAAACAACATAAACTCTTAATGTAATTAAAGTATTTATAGTGACCATAATTAAATCCCATTTTAAGATCTAATCATGAAATATGGCATAATGTGTACATTAAACACATCATATCACATGTTTTTTCTCCACATTTTGATCAAAAAGCCAAATGATACCCAGATAAGGCCGGAACGAACAATTCTAAATTGATAATCACATTTTTTAAATGACAAAAGATTTCAGAAAAACTACAGAAAGAAGTTTAGAAAACTGCAGCTTTAGTGGAAATTGTAACAAGATGGTCAAAAAATGTCCAACGAGGTGAGAAAATCGGAAGAAAAGGGTACAGAAGTATGTTTAACACACAGCTAAAAGGATAAAGCTCCATTTTATTTGTCCATCTTGCCGGCTTATTGAAATCGTTAGTTGAGGTTGTGTTTCTGGTTTCTGCTTTGAGTACAACGGTTTGCAGAGCATTAGCATTAGCATTAGCAGGACATGCTAACTGTGTATGGCAGCCAGGTTATTTAAACTTTTTTACTCTTTAGTGCATGTTCTGACTGCCCGTGTCCAGGTGCAGGAATCAAACCAATGATACAAAGCACTTTGAAGACATTTCTGCAAATGTTTGACCGCTACATGTATTCTTTTCTGGACTCACCTGCATGCAGCTTCCTGTAGTGATGTTCTGAAATGTGCTGAGGCTTCGAAGCGTGTGTGGAATAATGGAGGGGACGGTTTACTTAATTTAGGGGAGGAGCCGAAAAGGATGACGTCCGCAACCTCACTACCCGTCCCAACCACGTGACTGCTTCCGGAAGTGCTTCAGATTTTGTCAGATTTATATACCCGAGTATTGACAAGCAGAGAAACCCCCCAATCTCCATTTAAGATGTGTTTTTTTTATGGAGAGTTGCGGTCAGTTCAGGTTCAGGATACTAGAGTTTTGATAGCGTTAATATAGTTTGGAGATAGTTTGGGGAGTTAAGTGAGAGAGAGATAGTTTTGAGATTAGGGAGAGTGAGGAGAGAAGGATAGGTAAGAGGATGGAGCCAGCTAGGAAGAGGAATATTTCCCCCGTGTGAGAATATTTTGATTTGATATGTCCTGTTAAGGTAAAGCTTAATCTAACATGTATCAGATGCATTAGGTTTGCTGATCAAGAACTGTATTTTCACTGTTTCTTAATGTATTCATAGGTGAGGTGTTTACTGTGTTCCAAGGAGTTGGGGTACAATAACAACACCTCATGCATGCTAAGGCATTAACTTTCTTTGAGTAAAGTGACAGAAAAACACACACAACCTGCCATATCATATGATACTACCTTTCTGGGAGACTTTACACACAGAATACATTAAAAAATATTTCATCATACACATATGTGATAAGGGGATGAGAAGTGGGTGGGGGTGAGCTCTCAGTGTCTGTGAGAGAGAGAGAGAAGGGGGGGGGGATTGGAGACAATAAAGCAGCAGGGGGTCTCTCAAACCTGGTGTAGAAGGTGTTGAGATCATCAGCTAGTCTGGGGGAGGGGGCGACCACAGGGCTTCTACCTTTGTAGTGTCTGATGGTTCTGAGAGGACTCCACACAACTGCAGGGTCGTTGGTGCCTGAATCACGCTCCAGTCTGGCTCTATAGTCCTCTTTAGCATTTTTGATGGCCTTCTTGAGGCCCTGTCTGGCCAGCCTGAATGTGTCCATGTCACCCTCTCTGTACGCCTGCTCTTTCCGGCGCTTGAGCTCTCTGAGCTGCTTGGAGAACCAGGGCTTTTGGTTATTGTGCCTTGTGATGGTTTTGGTTGGGAGGCAGACCTGCTCACAGAAGCTGATGCAGGAACATACAGTGTCAGAAAAGCTGCCGTTGGCATCCTCAGGGCCCCTCAGTGACTCCCAGTCAGTAGACTCCATGCAGTCCTGAAGCATGTCCCTTGCCTCTGGAGTCAACCTCCTTACTGTAGTCCTGGATGGTTTGGCCCTTCTCAGTTGCTGCCTGTATGTGGGGACCATCTGTATGATGCAGTGGTCGGAGTGTCCAAGAGCAGCGTGGGGGATGGAGCGGTATGAGGGTTTTATGGTGGAGTAGAAGTGGTCCAGTGTGTTGCTGTCCTGCATGGCGCATGTCACCAGCTGTTTGGAGCTCGTCAGTTCCTGGGAGAGGTTACACGAGTTGAAATCTCTCATCACAAGAACTACAGAGTTTGGTTGAGAGGTGGAGAAAGGAGCTGCTGAATCGTTGTTGAACGTGTTCACAGATGTACTTAGTTCACTTTTCTGATCATCACGTTAAGACCAGATGTGAACAGCTCCAGGGCGCCGTTGGAACCACTGTGTGTCATTCATTACTGTAAAAACTGTGCACCATCCTTTCTACTTTTTTTATTCCAAGATCTTCTCCACTTCAGCTTTTGGCTAAATCTAAACACAGCTCACATGTCTTTGGACATTAATAACATAGATCACAGTGACATATGCAACACTTCAGATAAGCAGCTGCCCCAGTATAATTACAGATGGTTAAAATCCTTGTTATTTTATAATATTCTTTCATGAACTGTGAGAAGCATTACACAGAGGGTTCATCTCCAATGCAGGAGTTTTGGTCTGTCTGCAGCCTTTTTATTTTAATGTCAATGACCAGTTCAGCAGGTGTGTCCCTCAGAGGAGCTGGAGGCAGCTGTTCAGGGCTACTTTTTTAGAAGAAGGTTTACTGATTGGAAAGGGGGCTCCTCACGGTGACACTTTGTGGGTAAGAGCCTGAATAAGGGCAACTTCTTCTTCTTCTTGGTTCTTGAAGACGTTTCATCTCTCATCTGAAAGGATTATTCAGCTTTAAACTAGTTGGTGGGAGTATGGACTTCTAAGCATCAGAGTGGTCTTTTACACCAACACGTTGTGCTACATTCAGTTCTTCACTGGCGAGGTTTCAATCTGAAGTTCCCTTAGATCAAATATGTCCACAACCACACAGATGCAAACAAAAAAAGTATTCAGACAGAAATATTAACCACTGTAATGAGGTGTAGACTTATTTATTGACCTCCTTGCTTTGTTCACAGAAAGTTTCAAGAGTTTTTTCTCTCTCATGATCTAACTTTTCTCCGTCTGTGATATTGGCTTTTTTAGCGTGAGGTAAAAAGGATCCACAGGAGTCTGGAGGATGGACACTAATACAGGGAAATGAGAGGTATGCCTGACTGCACTGGGATGTTGTTTCCTCACCTGTGAGTCACTTTGGATCAAAGCATCTGCTAAATGACTAAATGGAAATGACATGAATGTCCATGATGACTGTACAGAAACATTCCAACAGAACTGTGTATATGAGCTATCTTTGTAGAAACTGGAAGATATCTGTAACTGGAATTATGACTTGTCCTAATTCACTTACAGATATCCGTAGTTCACATAGCGGATATCTGCAACTGAATTGTAGATATCTGTAATGACAAACCCCATACACATGAATGGCAAAAGTGACGTTTGTCCTAAAAATAAATGTAGTGTTGGATATGCCTGGGACGATAACAAGTTTTGCTTGACGATATATTGTCCCACAAATTATTGCAGAATAAACGATATTATTGTCAACATATACTGTATATCATAATAATGCACACAGTTTAAATTAAAATAAACTTTTATTTCTGTGTTTTACACCATTGTAATTTTTAAGAACGTTTAAATATCCTCAATAAAACAAGAAATAAAATGGACTCTCAGTCTCCCTTAGCACATATTCAGTCTGCCTGTTAAACATTAAAATGGCTTGCCATACAGATCCACGTTCAGCACCTTGAACATCAGCAGTGAAAGAAGAAGATCAGATGAATCTGGAGACTGCAGGAAGATCTGCTGACAGTCTGCAGACTAATGTGAGAGAATAATATTTGTGTGTTTGTTATCCAGAAGAATTCAGACAGATGATGTCATTGTGAGCTGAGCGCTGCTGGAAAGTGATATAACAGAGTGACCTAAATTAGGTGCCACAATTTGTGTGTGTGGTCATTCACAGTGTTAGCCTGATTCTTTCTTTTAGAAGCCCGAGAACAAGCTGGAGAATTCTTAAATTGTTAGTGATCACAGGTAAAGTATAGCAGCGCTGGACTCAGAGTGACAGAGCGCTCGCAGGGAATCCTGAGCCGCGATATCCAGAAATATTTCATATTTATCTTCTTCACATTTATCTCACAGAGGTTTGATTTACACGCGACCAAGTAAAATTGGCCAGTTATTGGTGACATGAGCAGGCCAACCACCATCTTTGTCATGTTCTTTGGATGATATAAACAACGTGTGTGTGTGTGAGTGTATTTTCTAGGCATTTACCTAATGTACCAGACCTATCTGACACGATAGAGAAGCTTTGTCTGACCCAGTTATTTAGTTCCGTTATGCACTCTTAAAGTCTTGGCCTTTTCAAGGACATACATTACGTAGTATGAGCAGAGTGGAAAACTACAAAATGGGAACATGGCTTATATAGAAAAATACATAATATGAATACATAATGTCTAATAATAAAGCCAGTTATAACATCATTGATCTACTGACTGACGAAATCTGATTATACTTTGATTCAGGAGGCACAGTAAGATGTGCAGTGGAGTCATTATACAACTTTGGGAGTTTAAAAGAGAAGGAGCGGCAATCCCACTTCCAAAATAATAAAACCCCTCTGAAAATGTGAAAGGTTGGGAAAGCCAGCAATTTGGTCCACTTCAAACTTTCTGTCATGACAGCTTTCTGATACCATTTCTATTTAGAATTCCTTTTTCTACTTGAAATGAGTAACAGATCCCATTTTTAGATTGAGAATGCTTCGTCATTGGAGAGCCTGCAGGACCTGATCGTACACAGCAGCACCATGCTGCAGACTGCAGGGTGTTTTAAACGTGTTGGGTCAATGGAGGAAAAGCATTCAGTTGTCACCCTCTGTGGTATTTAATTGATAGGAACCACACAGCAGTTGAAAGTAGTGTATTGTATTGCTTTTGCCTCGAGAGAGTTAAGGGTAAAACATGTGACTGCCTGTTACTTAACTCTGCTCTTAAACATCTAATATCCAGAGAGATCCAACAGTACACAAGTTTATGCATCTGCCACATATCCAAAATGTTTCCGGGGATATACGGGAAGATCTAATCTGTAACATATCTAGGATACCCTCTATGTATACATCTATAGCAAATCCTAGTATTGGATATTGTTATAATTGCCTTTGTTCTTAGACATTATGTATTCATATTCTGTATTTTACTAAAAAACCTATGTTCCTAGCTGGTACTTTTACACTCTGCTCATACTACACAATCGATGACCTTAGATAGTCCAAGACCTTAGGATGACAGCAAGACAAAACAACTGGGTCAGACAAAACATCTCTATTGGAGTAGATAGGTCTGGTACATTAGATACACGCCTAAAACAGCACTAAGACCCATTATTTATCACATCCAAAGAACACGAGGAGGACAGTACAACCTCTGTGAGATAAAGCTGAATATAAATATGGAATGCTTCTTGATATCGGGGCTCGGCCTGATGGATTTCCTGCGAGAGCTCTGTCACTCCGAGTCCAGCGCTGCAATATACTTTACATATGACCACTAATAAATACTTTGTCATCCCCATAGACTGACTCATCACTATCCTGTAAGTGACACAAATACAGGACATTAAACATTATTCCACTTTCCCTGACTGGAAAACATCAGTGTCACATCCACATCCATCTCTACATTTTTAAAAAGATTGTAAAACCACAAACATAACACGACTGAATGGATCCTAAAGTGATGTCTGACAATGATAATCGCAATTTTAAAGTAGATCAAACTTTTAATTAAATACCCTTTGCAAACAACTTAAGTGTACATTTCTTCACATGTGGCTCCATATATACATCCATGGATAAAACTGCAGTGATGCATGAGCAACTATCTACTTCATGAGTTCCAATATTTTTTGCTTTTCACAGAAAGACAAGTTACATGAAGCCGGCATCCTGACGATGTGCTGTTGTTTTTCATGAGATGAGATGAGATACTTTACTGTCTTTGTGTGAACACTCATTGTACCCGGTTACGGTGTATTCCGTCCTCAGTCATTGCAATCTTGGGTGCTTGAATAGAAAGTAATTGACAACTTGCTTTTGGAAGATATTTCAGCTTTCTTCTGAATGGGCTGTTCAAATGCTAAATCCACACGTGGGGCGTTCAAGGCTTAGAAGCTGTTGTTTTTAACATTCATGCAGTAGATATTATAACAGTCATTGTCTCAGTTGTATCACTGACACATAGACCATCCTGTTGGTCGTCTGGAACTACCGACCACATGAATGAGGAATGAAATAGCCTATTCATATGAGAGCTGAAACAATCAGGCACTTAGAACAACTGTTGCATAATATTCAGCTTACCTCTTTTTCATCACTTTCAAGAGCAGCTGTGGTTTCCTTGTTTCCTCTTCCATTCTTTTGTTTAATTTCACACTTTTCCTTACTAAGTGCATTTTATGAGTAAATGATACTTGCAACTATAGGAAAATGAAGGTATTAACATGGTCATTACATTAATACTAAGACTTACACTTCTATTTTAATACTAAAGCTTATACTTGTATCTTAGCATACATTCTACTTCTTTCTGCCACAAAGTACTAATAGTTAGTTTATCTTGATCCAAGTATGGAATAATGTCAAGTCATTCGCTCATGCTTACTTTTAATTTAGCAGAATACTAATCATATAGTACTGGAGTTTAAAAGTTTACAGTAAATGATATGTGTGCTCAATTGCATTACATTTATGTACCTTAAAGACATCCCTTTGCAAAATGTAGTATAGCTGAAGTTTATTTAATTAAGTATGTTATTAGTATAAGTATAGCAAGTATACTATGGACCATGTACTTGTAGTGAACTAGAAAGTATACTGACTCAATACTTCTTCAGACTAAACTTGAACATTCTTAAGTTTACAAAAGTGTACCCAAAGTATGAATCCCCCCCAAAAAAGTCTAACATACCACTATCTGCCTCCCATTGTTGTGTAAAGAAGCCTAATTTTTGAGCTGTGTCCCTGCCAGCACCCCACCCCCACACAAAGGAAATTCTGCAGGCCAGCAACTCTGATGTGCTCCTCTGTAAGAATCACTGGCCATAAAAGGCACATTTGCTATTTTTCCACAATAACATTTGTAACAAAATCTGTGCTGGCATTTGACAAAGGCATAAGACAAATTGTGTTATCTGAGAAATAGCCTCTTTCAAGTTGACTATGTGGGTTTGATTATAGTTGATGTGCCCTTTTGTAAGACTCAATGGGCTTCATACAATTTAGATTCGATGAAGGAAGGGAGAGGAAGGGAGTGTCGTAAAAGGTGTGAATGTTGTGGGCGAGAAACAATCATAAATAGGGAATGCCTGGCACACAGACCCAGACTTCACGATGTCACAACCAAGGCAACCAAGAGGGATCAGTGCTCAGGAGGCTTTAGCAGTTCTACAGAGCACGTCGGACTGTGAATCTAATGGTGGAGATTTGCATTTCAGAATGAAAACGTTGTCACAGATTCGTCAAGTGATGAGGATGCGACTTCTCTTGCACCAATAAATCCTCCCCTCCAAAGACACACCAGGAGACGGGTGATCAATTATGTGATTGAGCAGGACAGTCCAGACACAGAGGCCATGTCAGATGAGGAGGAAGACACGTGGCATGTAAATCCCCCTTGTAATAAAAAACAAAAAGTTGCAGATGTGGGCATAACACCTGGATCCACAGAAAAGGCGAAAGATGGCACTATGTGGTTCCACCGCAAAGTTGGAGACTTTTCTGCTCATGAAACTTCACAGATGGCATTTGATGGATCTGGAGGGCCAACAGAGTTTTCAACAAACAAAATCACGAGTCGCCTTCAAAGCTTCCTGTGTTTGTTGGATATCAGCATGTTGTTGACCATCAGAGACTGCACAATCCAGGAGGGCTGTAGAACAAAACCCAGCTGGCAGATGAGTGTCTTCGAGCGGATGGCGTTCCTCGCAATCTTTTTTCACAGGGCTGCCAAGGGCTACATTGGTGCCATGCGACTCATGTGGTCCAGTAGATTCAGAAACCCAGATGTCAAAGCCATAATGCCCCGTAACCGCTTTATTTCAAGAAAGCGGTACCTTCGCTTCGACAACAAGGACACCCGCAAGGAGTGCATACAAACGGACAAATTTGCAGCAATTTCAGACATCTGGCAGCGGTTTGTTCAGAAATGTGTGTCGTCCTACAGTCCAGGGCAGCATGTTACCGTGGATGAGCAGTTATTTCCTTCAAAGGTTCGTTGTCCCTTTCTGCAGTACACTGCATCAAAGCCTGACAAGTTTGGATTCAAGTTTTGGATTGTAATAGATCTGGACACAAAATACATGTGTAATGCCATCCCTTACTTAGGGAAAGATCCCACTCGTCCGACGGGAGAGAGGCTGTCAGAGAATGTTGTTTTGAAATTGATGGAACCATTTATGGACCAGGGAAGGACTGTAACTATGGACAATTTCTTTACCTCTCTGTCTTTGGCTAACAGGCTTCTTCAACGAAAAACAACTCTGCTTGGCACCATCAACAAAAATCGTTGGGAGTTACCAGCAACTGCAAAGGAAACCTTGGGGCGCCAGTTGTACTCCACACAGGTGTTCACATCTGGAAGTGCTTTGCTGACGGTGTTTGCAACAAAAAATTTGTTTGTCTTTTGAGCACCATGCATCAGAAAGTGGAAATTGTGGACACCCAAAAACAAAAAACAAACACTTTTGTTGATTACACCCATTTCAAAGGCGTTGATATCATGGGCCAGAAATCACGCAACCACTCGGTGCGTGCAGGAACACAGAGATGGCCCATGGCTGTGTTTTACAATCTGCTTGACATGGCTGTCACAAATGCACAGGTCTTGTACACAGCATGTACAGGATCCAAAGAACGTTGCCAACTGTTCATGCTGGAGCTTGCAGAGGAACTTCAAAACAGGCTTTTGCAGGAAAAGGGGAAGAACACAAACAGCAGCTTCGCGAGATGAGTTTCTCAGAAGAAAAAGACACAGTGCCAGGTGCACATACTCTGCAATAATAACAGAAGCACCGAACTTTGTGTACGCTGCCGCAGATACACCTGTGGCAAATGTAGGAAAGACTCACCATGGGAATGTGGAAACTGCTAGATGGGACAACTGTATGCTACATTTCTGTGCTTTGTATAGCCTTCATATGTAGTGAGCCTACTTTTCTTAGTGTGAAATAAACATTTATATATAAGTTATATCGTCTGTTTGTAGTTTTTCCAAGCTGAAATTGGAATTTTTGGGGCACTAATTCCAGTCCTTTGTCCTCTCACATTGTGAGCTTGGCAGAGTAAATTGTCATTGAAATTGAGGTTTACCTACAACCAAATTACCGTTCATGAATGATTTAGTATGTCCCTTCCTAAAATAACAGACCATTATTAAAACAAGTGTTATGACAAATAGAAATCATCTCACAAAATAAGGTGAATGTGAACATCTGTTAGTTGGCTAAATGAAATATAAATATGAAAAAGGGTCTGTCTTTGTACAGTCTGTGTACAACAGACATAACTCAACACACAGTATGTTGGGCTGATCAGAGTTCATTCAAACAGCAGTTTGGCCTTTGTCATTACAGGCAGCAACCTCAGTGGGGGGTGGAGTGGCTAATCACAATACAATGGAGACAGTTAGCACCTTGAGAGGAATACACAATTTTTGCAGAGGGGAGGGGATGCAGCAGAAGTGAAAATCTCTGGGCCAAACGTAATTTCCGGCAGTTGCTTTTTCAGGTCTTAACGGCTGTACACGGCGAAGAAGCTCGTCAAATCGGCCCGTTGATATTCAAAAGTATCAAAAGTGCACTTGTTCAGGTCCCTCAGTGTGTGAACGTAGTGACGCAAACGTCTTTTCTGTCGCCTGCGCTTCAACATTTGCAATATAAGCATTTGTTCTTCAGTATTGATTAGCTCCAACTACAAATACAGCTGCTCCACCTCTATTGCCATAGTTTACTGTTGTTAACTGTGACCGGAAGAAAAAGCAAGGATTCAGCTATAACCCCTGAAACCACACAAACACAGCCACACACCCCTAGCAGCATGGTGAATTGCAGAGAAACACGGTCCCTCAATGCAGAACTTTGAATGCTCAATGACGGCGTCACACCCAATACTGTCGACGTGACGCAGAAACATAAAGTACATGAAATGTTATCTGAGCAACACAGAAATCTCTGATCACACTAATCTGCTCAGCTGGGTTTTCTCACTTCTGAACAGATGTTTGCTGTGAAGCGTTTTGTTGTTTCCTGCCAACTTAAAAAGGCTGAAAAAGAAGTCATTCTGCTGTTTTATGCTGTTTGTGTTTTCAGTGTGGACAAGAGTGGACAAAACACCACAGGAACTCCATCTTAAGATGCAGCTTCTTTTCTACACAGAGACAACGAGACAAAGAGGGTTTCTATCAGGCTCAGCCTGAAGACACCAGTCAGCATACAGAGCTCGATAGATAGATTATGATCAAACATGTCTGATGCAGTCTTAAGAAACCTTTAATCGGTAATATCTACATGTGAGTTAAGAGCTAATATTGGACTCTTCTCTGGACTCTGGTCCAGCCAGCCAGGAGTACAGAAAGTTTGCAGGTTAGGGGTCAGCTTTAGTTTTCAGGCAGCTCAACTCTGCAGGTTTTTACCTCTTCTGAAGTCCAACAGCCGTATGAGAGCTCATGTTTCATGTCACGCACTTGAATGCATCAGTCTGAAGATTCAGGAGAGAATTTCAGCAGAAGATCATGATTTATGAATTTCAAGCTGCTGCAGAGCAGGGCTGATTATATAAATATAAATGAAAAGCATGAAAATACTAAGAAACAGCAACATTTACATTTCCTGTACTGCTGCCTGCTAAAAGTATCGGACAATGTTGATCTGATAGAAACCAATTTTCTTCATGTTGAACTTTCAGTGGAAGGTTAATGAATTTATCTTTCCCTTCAACAGAGAACAAATAAGAATTCAACAACCCCTTGAACAATCCTGCCTGGATTGAGGTGAAACCAGCACTGTTCTCTTGTTCCCTCCCCAAACTGATCTAAAGGTGGGAGGATGTGTGAAACCATTGTGTGATAGTAGAGGAGCTCTTAAGTGAAGATCAGCTGATCAGCTGCAACAAAAGGAGGTGGAATTAGTTTTGTATCACAGCACAGACGGTGTTTCTGCTCTGAGAGTCACACACTGCTCTGCCAAATGGAGGAAATGGCTGAAAAAAGTGTTAAACTGGACCTGGAAACCTTCTCTTGTTCGATCTGTCTGGATCTACTGAAGGATCCGGTGACTATTCCCTGTGGACACAGCTACTGCATGAACTGTATTAAAGGCTACTGGAATGGAAAGAATAAGAAGGGAATTCACAGATGCCCTCAATGCAGGAAAACTTTCACACCGAGGCCTGTCCTGGAGAAAAGCACCATGTTAGCTGATTTAGTGAAGCAGCTGAAGAAGACTGGAGTCCAAGCTGCTCCTGCTGATCTCTGCCATGCTGGACCTGAAGATGTGGCCTGTGATTTCTGCTCTGGAAGAAAACTGAAAGCCATCAAGTCCTGTTTATTCTGTCTGGTCTCTTACTGTGAGAAACACCTTCAGCCTCATTATGATGTGACTCCATTCAAGAAACACAAGCTGGTGGAGCCCTCCAAGAGCCTCCAGGAGAACATCTGCTGTCGTCATGATGAGGTGATGAAGATGTTCTGCCGTACTGATCAGAAGTCTATCTGTTATCTCTGCCCTGTGGATGATCATAAAGGCCACGACACAGTGTCAGCTGCAGCAGAAAGGACTGAGAGGCAGAGAGAGCTGGAGGGGAGTCGACAACAAATCCAGCAGAGAATCCAGGACAGAGAGAAAGATGTGAAGCTGCTTCAACAGGAGGTGGAGGCCATCAATCAGTCTGCTGATAAAACAGTGGAGGACAGTGAGAACATCTTCACCGAGCTGATCCGTCTCATCCACAAAAGAAGCTCTGATGTGAAGCAGCAGCTCAGATCCCAGCAGCAAACTGAAGTGAGTCGAGTCAAAGAGCTTCAGGAGAAGCTGGAGCAGGAGATCACTGAGCTGAAGAGGAAAGATGCTGAGCTGAAGCAGCTCTCACACACAGAGGATCACAACCAGTTTCTACACAACTACCCCTCAGTGTCAGCACTCAGTGAGTCTACACACTCATCCAGCATCAATACCCGTCCTCTGAGGTACTTTGAGGATGTGACAGCAGCTGCGTCAGAGCTCAGAGAGAAACTACAGGACATTCTGAGAGAGAAATGGACAAACAGCTCACTGACAGTCACTGAAGTGGATGTTTTACTGCCACAACCAGAACCAGAGCCAAAGAGCAGAGCTGCCTTCTTAAGATATTCATGTGACATCACACTGGATCCAAACACAGCAAACACATATCTGTTAGTGTCAGAGGGGAACAGAAAAGTGACAGTAATGAGACAACCTCAGTCTTATTCTGCCCATCCAGACAGATTCACGGAATGGTGTCAGGTCCTGAGCAGAGAGAGTCTGACTGGACGCTGTTACTGGGAGGTGGAGAGGAGAGGGGGAGGAGCTGATGTAGCAGTCGCATACAAGAACATCAGCAGAACAGGGAATGAATGTGGATTTGGACATAATGACAAATCTTGGGCATTAAAATGTTACCAAAACAGTTTTGAATTTTGGTCCAACAAGATGAAAGCCTCCATCTCAGGTCCTCAGTCCTCCAGAGTAGGAGTGTACCTGGATCACAGAGCAGGTATTCTGTCCTTCTACAGCGTCTCTGAAGCCATGACTCTCCTCCACAGAGTCCAGACCACATTCACTCAGCCGCTCTATGCTGGAGTTAGGATTGGATGGACTGGAGCCACAGCTGAGCTGTGTGAAGTGAAATAAAGGTATTCAGTCAGTTTGTTGCTGAGAGTTCATTGCTGTGATGTCTCTGCGCTGCTGTTCTGTTGTTTATTTTCTGCTTTTTCCTGTTTGTGCAGGCATGGAGGATATCGCTGCTAATGCTGAGTTTTATTCACAGAAAGATTTCTCCACATGAACATCTAAACTTCTCTGAGCTCTGAATGTTAGTTGAATCCTTGTGTTGATGTGTTTGTATGTTGTTGTTTCTCTTCCACTTCATGGAGCCAAACAGAGAAATCAGCAGACCTTCCTTTATCACAGATTCTTTTCACATCTCATCACTTTGTAAATGTGAAAATAATTCTGCAGTTAAACTTACTTTGATCTGTTTCAGAGATCAAATGTTGCTGCTGCTTTGAAAACTCTCAGTAATGATCTACTTGGTAACCCAGAAACTAAATGTTCTGATTCTGGATGTTTTTTCTGGAAATAATAAATTGTGGATTCATCCTGATCATGAATTGTGTTTCTGTGAAAATGGGAGTGAGGCTGTCACACCACCAGCATCCCTCATGGTGGCAACACACGGCGGCAACAAGTAACTGCTTTGTTTCAGAGATATTTGTTGAAAGCCATCTGTGGCTGGAAGAGTTGCTTTGGTTCAGGATCATATTCTGGGTTTCACCTGTTTGCTCACAAACGCTTCAAACTTGTTTCTGAATGTGTTCTGAGATGTTGGAAGAAACTCCGAAAACAAAAAGAACAACATGAAACCTCAAAGTGATTCAAATCAAAGCTAAATGTAACAATATTATATGATGTCAGTCATTACAGGAGATGTCATTTGTTCTCAGAGACAAGAAGTGGAAGAAGAATTCTTGGACATAAGTTACAGAATCAGAACCACAGAGATTTTGTTTCATGTAAAAACTGTAGATTTACTTTTGATTTTACTCAAATTACAAAAACATTCATATGAAAACATATTTGAATGTAAAAAATAGAATAAATGAGGCAGAATGGCACACTTTGGAATAAAGTGTTATGGAATGATTAAAGGTGATGTGTGTGATCTTACATCATATTCTATGATCTGATTCTATTCTTTCTAATATTTTTTAGTATTAGTCTGAATGTGCTGAAGTTATCAGATGAATGTAGTGGACTAAAAGGTACAACAGAGTCTCTGAATGTGGTGGAGCACAAATAGAAAGTAGCACAAGCTAAAAATACTGAAAACATTGTAATTATGTTCAGTATATTTAGTCACTTTCTGCTGCTGCCAGTGATGGACTTTTCAAAGAAATCTGACTCAGCTCTGATCATTAATGAGAATATGATGAAGAAAGGATCATGTCATCCAAATGAATGAAAAGGTTTTGTGGTGGGGCTGAGAACTGTTTAACTCTCATTGTTCTGTTCCACGTATTGTTTAAGGATCGTCACAGGTACGAGTTTGGGTGGAGCGGGTCAGAGTAAAGTGGAGTTTCCAGCAGACTCCTCAGTTTCAGTCGGGTTTGGAGACCACAGATGGAGAGGTGACTGCGCGGTTTGGTCTGCCACTTATTGATAAAGTTAAAGTTTACAAAAAAACAAACAATAACAGGAAGAAGTTCCCTGAAAGCAGCATCAGTGTTACAGGTTGTGAGTCCTGTGAACAAACTGACACAGTGTGATATTACAGATGTTTAAATCTCTCTTTTCTCATGTCGTCCTGCAGGTTCACAGCTGAAATCTGAAAACTAACACAAGAGGATGCCTTCATCCTGCTCACAGGGATGTAGAGGAGGTTAAAGCTCCTGCTCTGTTCATTCAGACTGAACTCGGCCTGTGTGCGGTCTCTCTTGACTCGCTAACAGTAAACGTGTCGTTAGCCAGTTAGCTAAGCATGTGTGCAACAGGAATGATTTAAGTTAAATAAAACAACTGAAAGGACGGTGATGTTACCATCCATCCCCCATGATTTCAGACGTTAACTCAACCCCAAACTTGGACAAACTCCTTCACCACAGTAATGCCTCTACATCCTGATGAGGGACATTAAAAACAAACGTTTCTAACAATTTCTATCTAAACTATAAATAATTGGAGGAATTTTTCAACAGTGACAGTTAAGGAGTGTCATCAGGTGAATGAGATCAGCTCAGGAATGAAAACACAGTTTACACTAAATACAGTCTGTGGTTTACACAAGCCTCAGTGAAAATAAATACAATTATTATTCAGAATATCTTGGTGGTTTACATTGTTGCACATATTTTCAACACAGTCATCATGTGCTATGAAAAGCTGAATGTCAGAAATAAACTGAAATGATGGAGAGTATTCATAAGAGCAACTGGACTTCTTTTTTGATCTTGAAGATGTTGAATTTTGATGGGACAGCAGCTTCCTCTTTGGTTTTTGTAGAGAAGTACAGTAGAACAACCGGATTTAACCGAGTACTAACCAGGCCCGACCCTGCTTAACTTCACAGGGTGATCAGAAATTGCAACAAAAGACAGGTGGTGCAGATAAGAGAAAAAGCTTACAGCACCTGGTATTCCCAAGCAGTCTGCCATCCAAGTACTAACCAGGCCCAACCCTGCTTGGCTTCCAAGATCAGACGAGGTCAGGCATTTTCAGGGTGGTGTGGCCGTAAGCAACAATGTCTGTCACAAATGTGCATTATATAGGTACTGGAATCATACGGTTACTCTATGTAACCAGATAATTGCCGAGAAAGGCTGATATGTAGTGGGCACATCTTCATCCCTGATGTGATTATTACCTGCAGTTGAAACTGAGACTCTCAGATCACTTTGTGTCTGCCAACAAAGCAGCAGCAGCTGAAGATGACCAACTTCCTCATGTGTCACAGGGTGATCAGACGTTGCAACAAAAGACATGCAGGTGGTAGAGAGAAGAGAAAAAGCTTACAGCACCTGGTATTCCCAAACAGTCTCCCATCCAAGTACTAACCAGGCCCAACCCTGCTTGGCTTCCGAGATCAGACGAGGTCAGGCATATTCAGGGTGGTGTGGCCGTAAGCAACAATGTCTATCACAAATGTGCATTATATAGGTACTGGAATCATACGGTTACTCTATGTAACCAGATAATTGCCGAGAAAGGCTGATATGTAGTGGGCATATCTTCATCCCTGATGTGATTATTATCTGTAGTTGAAACTGAGACTCTCAGATCACTTCGTGTCTGCCAACAAAGCAGCAGCAGCTGAAGATGACCAACTTCCTCATGTGTCACAGGGTGATCAGACGTTGCAACAAAAGACATGCAGGTGGTAGAGAGAAGAGAAAAAGCTTACAGCACCTGGTATTCCTAAGCGGTCTCCAATCCAAGTACTAACGAGGCCCAACCCTGCTTGGCTTCCTAGATCAGATGAGGTCGGGTATGTTCAGGGTGGTGTGGCCGTAAGCAACAATGTCTGTCACAAATGTGCATTATATAGGTACTGGAATCATACACTTCCTCAATGTAACCAGATATTTGCCGAGAAAGGCTAACTTGTAGTGGGCACATCTTCATTCCTGATGTGATTATTACCTGCAGTTGAAACTGAGACTCTCAGATCACTTCGTGTCTGCCAACAAAGCAGCAGCAGCTGAAGATGACCAACTTCCTCATGTGTCACAGGGTGATCAGACGTTGCAACAAAAGACATGCAGGTGGTAGAGAGAAGAGAAAAAGCTTACAGCACCTGGTATTCCCAAGCGGTCTCCCATCCAAGTACTAACCAGGCCCAACCCTGCTTGGCTTCCGAGATCAGACGAGGTCGGGCATGTTCAGGGTGGTGTGGCCGTAAGCAACAATGTCTGTAACAAATGTGCATTATATAGGTACTGGAATCATACAGTTCCTCTATGTAACCAGATAATGGCCAAGAAAGGCTGATATGTAGTGGGCATATCTTCATCCTTGATGTGATTACTATCTGTAGTTGAAACTGAGAATCTCAGATCACTTCGTGTCTGCCAACAAAGCAGCAGCAGCTGAAGATGACCAACTTCCTCATGTGTCACAGGGTGATCAGACGTTGCAACAAAAGACATGCAGGTGGTAGAGAGAAGAGAAAAAGCTTACAGCACCTGGTATTCCTAAACAGTCTCCCATCCAAGTACTAACCAGGCCCAACCCTGCTTGGCTTCTGAGATCAGACGAGGTCGGGCATATTCAGGGTGGTGTGGCCGTAAGCAACAATATCTGTGAACAATGTGCATTATATAGGTACTGGAATCATACGGTTACTCTATGTAACCAGATAATTGCAGAGAAAGGCTGATATGTAGTGGGCACATCTTCTTCCCTGACGTGATTATTATCTGCAGTTGAAATTTATAATCTCAGATTACTTCGTGTCTTCCAACAAAGCAGCAGCAGCTGAAGATGACCAACTTCCTCATGTGTCACAGGGTGATCAGACGTTGCAACAAAATACATGCATGTGGTAGAGAGAAGAGAAAAAGCTTACAGCTCCTTGTATTCCCAAGAAGTCTCCCATCCAAGTACTAACCAGGCCCAACCCTGCTTGGCTTCCGAGATCAGACGAGGTCGTGCATGTTCAGGGTGGTTTGGCCGTAAGCGACAATGTCTGTGACAAATGTGCATTATATAGGTACTGGAATCATACAGTTCCTCTATGTAACCAGATAATTGCCAAGAAAGGCTGATATGTAGTGGGCATATCTTCATCCTTGATGTGATTATTACCTGCAGTTGAAACTGAGACTCTCAGATCTCTTCGTGTCTGCCAAAAAAGCAGCAGCAGCTGAAGATGACCAACTTCCTCATGCGTCACAGGGTGATCAGACGTTGCAACAAAAGACATGCAGGTGGCAGAGAGAAGAGAAAAAGCTTACAGCACCTGGTATTCCCAAGCGGTCTCCCATCCATGTACTAACCAGGCCCAACCCTGCTTGGCTTCCGAGATCAGACGAGGTCGGGCATGTTCAGGGTGGTGTGGCCGTAAGCAACAATGTCTGTGACAAATGTGCATTATATCGGTACTGGAATCATACAGTTCCTCTATGTAACCAGATAATTGCCGAGAAAGGCTAACTTGTAGTGGGCACATCTTCTTCCCTGACGTGATTATTATCTTTAGTTGAAACTGAGACTCTCAGATCACTCCGTGTCTGCCAACAAAGCAGCAGCAGCTGAAGATGAACTACTTCCTCATGTGTCACAGGGTGATCAGACGTTGCAACAAAAGACATGCAGGTGGTAGAGAGAAGAGGAAAAGCTTACAGCACCTGGTATTCCCAAGTAGTCTCCCATCCAAGTACTAAACAGGCCCAACCCTGCTTGGCTTCTGAGATCAGACGAGGTTGGGCATGTTCAGGGTGGTGTGGCCGTAAGCAACAATATCTGTGAACAATGTGCATTATATAGGTACTGGAATCATACGGTTCCTCTATGTAACCAGATAATTGCCGAGAAAGGCTAACTTGTAGTGGGCACATCTTCATCCCTGATGTGATTATTATCTGCAGTTGAAACTGAGACTCTCAGATCACTTCGTGTCTGCCAACAAAGCAGCAGCAGCTGAAGATGACCAACTTCCTCGTGTGTCACAGGGTGATCAGACGTTGCAACAAAAGACATGCAGGTGGTAGAGAGAAGAGAAAAAGCTTACAGCACTTGGTATTCCCAAGAAGTCTCCCATCCAAGTACTAACCAGGCCCAACCCTGCTTGGCTTCCGAGATCAGACGAGGTAGGGTATATTCAGTGTGATGTGGCCGTAAGCAACAATATGTGTGAACAATGTGCATTATATAGGTACTGGAATCATACGGTTATACTATGTAACCAGATAATTGCCGAGAAAGGCTTATATGTAGTGGGCACATCTTCATCCCTGATGTGATTATTACCTGCAGTTGAAACTGAGACTCTCAGATCACTTCGTGTCTGCCAACAAAGCAGCAGCAGCTGAAGATGACCAACTTCCTCATGTGTCACAGGGTGATCAGACGTTGCAACAAAAGACATGCATGTGGTAGAGAGAAGAGAAAAAGCTTACAGCACCTGGTATTCCCAACCGGTCTCCCATCCAGGTACTAACCAGGCCCAACCCTGCTTGGCTTCCAAGATCAGACGAGGTTGGGTATATTCAGGGTGGCGTGGCCGTAAGCAACAATGTCTGTTACAAATGTGCATTATATAGGTACTGGAATCATACAGTTCCTCTATGTAACCAGATAATTGCCGAGAAAGGCTGATGCGTAGTGGGCACATCTTCTTCCCTGTCGTGATTATTCTCTCCAGCTGAAACTGAGACTCTCAGATCACTTAGTGTCTGCCAACAAAGCAGCAGCAGCTAAAGATGACCAACTTCCTCATGTGTCACAGGGTCATCAGACGTTGCAACAAAAGACATGCAGGTGCTAGAGAGAAGAGAAAAAGCTTACAGCACCTGGTATTCCCAAGTAGTCTCCCATCCAAGTAGTAACCAGGTCCAACCCTGCTTGGCTTCCGAGATCAGACGAGGTCAGGCATGTTCAGGGTGGTTTGGCCGTAAGCGACAATGTCAGTGACAAATGTGCATTATATAGGTACTGGAATCATACTGTTCCTCGATGTAACCAGATAATTACCGAGAAAGGCTAACTTGTAGTGGGCACATCTTCATCCCTGATGTGATTATTATCTGTAGTTGAAACTGAGACTCTCAGATCACTTCGTGTCTGCCAACAAAGCAGCAGCAGCTGAAGATGACCAACTTCCTCATGTGTCACAGGGTGATCAGACGTTGCAACAAAAGACATGCAGGTGGTAGAGAGAAGAGAAAAAGCTTACAGCACCTGGTATTCCCAAGCGGTCTCCCATCCAAATACTAACCAGGCCCAACCCTGCTTGGCTTCCGAGATCAGACGAGGTCGTGCATGTTCAGGGTGGTTTGGCCGTAAGCGACAATGTCTGTGAACAATGTGCATTATATAGGTACTGGAATCATACGGTTACTCTATGTAACCAGATAATTGCAGAGAAAGGCTGATATGTAGTGGGCACATCCTCATCCCTGATGTGATTATTACCTGCAGTTGAAACTGAGACTCTCAGATCACTTCGTGTCTGCCAACAAAGCAGCAGCAGTTGAATATGACCAACTTCCTCATGTGTCACAGGGTGATCAGACGTTGCAACAAAAGACATGCAGGTGGTAGAGAGAACAGAAAAAGCTTACAGCACCTGGTATTCCCAAGCGGTCTCCCATCCAAGTACTAACCAGGCCCAACCCTGCTTGGCTTCCGAGATCAGACGAGGTCGTGCATGTTCAGGGTGGTTTGGCCGTAAGCGACAATGTCTGTGACAAATGTGCATTATATAGGTACTGGAATCATACAGTTCCTCTATGTAACCAGATAATTGCCAAGAAAGGCTGATATGTAGTGGGCATATCTTCATCCTTGATGTGATTATTACCTGCAGTTGAAACTGAGACTCTCAGATCTCTTCGTGTCTGCCAACAAAGCAGCAGCAGCTGAAGATGACCAACTTCCTCATGTGTCACAGGGTGATCAGACGTTGCAACAAAAGACATGCAGGTGGCAGAGAGAAGAGAAAAAGCTTACAGCACCTGGTATTCCCATGCCGTCTCCCATCCAAGTACTAACCAGGCCCGACCCTGCTTGGCTTCCGAGATCAGACGAGGTCGGGCATGTTCAGGGTGGTGTGGCCGTAAGCAACAATGTCTGTGACAAATGTGCATTATATCGGTACTGGAATCATACAGTTCCTCTATGTAACCAGATAATTGCCGAGAAAGGCTAACTTGTAGTGGGCACATCTTCATCCCTGATGTGATTATTATCTGCAGTTGAAACTGAGACTCTCAGATCACTTCGTGTCTGCCAACAAAGCAGCAGCAGCTGAAGATGACCAACTTCCTCGTGTGTCACAGGGTGATCAGACGTTGCAACAAAAGACCTGCAGGTGGTAGAGAGAAGAGAAAAAGCTTACAGCACTTGGTATTCCCAAGCAGTCTCCCATCCAAGTACTAACCAGGCCCAACCCTGCTTGGCTTCCGAGATCAGACGAGGTCGGGCATGTTCAGGGTGGTGTGGCCGTAAGCAACGATGTCAGTGACAAATGTGCATTATATAGGTACTGGAATCATACAGTTCCTCTATGTAACCAGATAATTGCCGAGAAAGGCTGACTTTTAGTGGGCACATCTTCTTCCCTGACGTGATTATTATCTGCAGTTGAAACTGAGACTCTCAGATCACTTCGTGTCTGCCAACAAAGCAGCAGCAGCTGAAGATGACCAACTTCCTCATGTGTCACAGGGTGATCAGACGTTGCAACAAAAGACATGCAGGTGGTAGAGAGAAGAGAAAAAGCTTACAGCACCTGGTATTCCCAAGCAGTCTCCCATCCAAGTACTAACCAGGCCCAACCCTGCTTGGCTTCCGGGATCAGACGAGGTCGGGCATGTTCAGGGTGGTGTGGCCGTAAGCAACAATATCTGTGAACAATGTGCATTATATAGGTACTTGAATCATACGGTTCTTCTATGTAACCAGATAATTGCCGAGAAAGGCTGATAAGTAGTGGGCACATCTTCTTCCCTGTCGTTATTATTCTCTCCAGCGGAAACTGAGACTCTCAGATCACTTCGTGTCTGCCAACAAAGCAGCAGCAGCTGAAGATGACAGACTTCCTCATGTGTCACAGGGTGATCAGACGTTGCAACAAAAGACATGCAGGTGGTAGAGAGAAGAGAAAAATTTTACAGCACCTGGTATTCCCAAGCGGTCTCCCATACAACTACTAACCAGGTCCAACCCTGCTTAGCTTCTTAGATCAGATGAGGTCGGGCATGTTCAGGGTGGTGTGGCCGTAAGCAACGATGTCAGTGACAAATGTGCATTATATAGGTACTGGAATCATACAGTTCCTCTATGTAACCAGATAATTGCCGAGAAAGGCTGACTTTTAGTGGGCACATCTTCTTCCCTGACGTGATTATTATCTGCAGTTGAAACTGAGACTCTCAGATCACTTCGTGTCTGCCAACAAAGCAGCAGCAGCTGAAGATGACCAACTTCCTCATGTGTCACAGGGTGATCAGACGTTGCAACAAAAGACATGCAGGTGGTAGAGAGAAGAGAAAAAGCTTACAGCACCTGGTATTCCCAAGTGGTCTCCCATCCAAGTACTAACAAGGCCCAACCCTGTTTGGCTTCCGAGATCAGACGAGGTCGGGCATATTCAGGGTGGTGTGGCCGTAAGCAACAATATCTGTGAACAATGTGCATTATATAGGTACTGGAATCATACGGTTACTCTTTGTAACCAAATAATTGCCGAGAAAGGCTGATATGTAGTGGGCACATCTTCATCCCTGATGTGATTATTACCTGCAGTTGAAACTGAGACTCTCAGATCACTTCGTGTTTGCCAACAAAGCAACAGCAGCTGAAGATGACCAACTTCCTCATGTGTCACAGGGTGATCAGACGTTGCAACAAAAGACATGCAGGTGGTAGAGAGAAGAGAAAAAGCTTACAGCTCCTTGGATTCCCAAGTGGTCTCCCATCCAAGTACTAACAAGGCCCAACCCTGTTTGGCTTCCGAGATCAGACGAGGTCGGGCATATTCAGGGTGGTGTGGCCGTAAGCAACAATATCTGTGAACAATGTGCATTATATAGGTACTGGAATCATACGGTTCCTCTATGTAACCAGATAATTGCCGAGAAAGGCTAACTTGTAGTGGGCACATCTTCATCCCTGATGAGATTATTATCTGTGGTTGAAACTGAGACTCTCAGATCACTTTGTGTCTGCCAACAAAGCAGCAGCAGCTGAAGATGACAAACTTCCTCATGTGTCACAGGGTGATCAGACGTTGCAACAAAAGACATGCAGGTGGTAGAGAGAAGAGAAAACGCTTAGAGTACCTGGTATTCCCAAGCGGTGTCCCATCCAAGTACTAACCAGGCCCAACCCTGCTTGGCTTCCGAAGTCAGACGAGGTCGGGCATATTCAGGGTGGTGTGGCCGTAAGCAACAATGTCTGTGACAAATGTGCATTATATCGGTACTGGAATCATACAGTTCCTCTATGTAACCAGATAATTGCCGAGAAAGGCTGATATGTAGTGGGCACATCTTCTTCCCTGACGTAATTATTATCTGCAGTTGAAACTGAGACTCTCAGATCACTTCGTGTCTGCCAACAAAGAAGCAGCAGCTGAAGATGACCAACTTCCTCATGTGTCACAGGGTGATCAGACGTTGCAACAAAAGACATGCATGTGGTAGAGAGAAGAGAAAAAGCTTACAGCACCTGGTATTCCCAAGCAGTCTCCCATCCAAGTACTAACCAGGACCAACCTTGCCTGGCTTCCGAGATCAGACGAGGTTGGGTATATTCAGGGTGGTGTGGCCGTAAGCAGCAATATCTGTGAACAATGTGCATTATATAGGTACTGGAATCATACAGTTCCTCTATGTAACCAGATAATTGCCGAGAAAGGCTGATGCGTATTGGGCAGATCTTCTTCCCTGTCGTGATTATTCTCTCCAGCGGAAACTGAGACTCTCAGATCACTTAGTGTCTGCCAACAAAGCAGCAGCAGCTGAAGATGACCAACTTCCTCATGTGTCACAGGGTGATCAGACGTTGCAACAATAGACATGCAGGTGGTAGAGAGAAGAGAAAAAGCTTACAGCACCTGGTATTCCTAAGCAGTCTCCCATCCAAGTACTAACTAGGCCCAACCCTGCTTGGCTTCCGAGATCAGACGAGGTCGGGCATATTCAGGGTGGTGTGGCCGTAAGCAACAATATCTGTGAACATTGTGCATTATATAGGTACTGGAATCATATGGTTACTCTATGTAACCAGATAATTGCAGAGAAAGGCTGATATGTAGTGGGCACATCTTAATCCCTGATGTGATTATTACCTGCAGTTGAAACTGAGACTCTCAGATCACTTCGTGTCTGCCAACAAAGCAGCAGCAGCTGAAGATGACCAACTTCCTCATGTGTCACAGGGTGATCAGACATTGCAACAAAAGACATGCAGGTGGTAGAGAGAAGAGATAAAGCTTACAGGACCTGGTATTCCCAAGCGGTCTCCCATCCAAGTACTAACCAGGCCCAACCCTGCTTGGCTTCCGAGATCAGACGAGGTCGGGCATATTCAGGGTGGTGTGGCTGTAAGCAACAATCTCTGTCACAAATGTGCATTATATAGGTACTGGAATCATACGGTTACTCTATGTAACCAGATAATTGCAGAGAAAGGCTGATATGTAGTGGGCACATCTTAATCCCTGATGTGATTATTACCTGCAGTTGAAACTGAGACTCTCAGATCACTTCGTGTCTGCCAACAAAGCAGCAGCAGCTGAATATGACCAACTTCCTCATGTGCCACAGGGTGATCAGACGTTGCAACAAAAGACATGCAGGTGGTAGAGAGAAGAGAAAAAGCTTACAGCACCTGGTATTCCCAAGCGGTCTCCCATCCAAGTACTAACCAGGCCCAACCCTGCTTGGCATCCGAGATCAGACGAGGTCGGGCATATTCAGGGTAGTGTGGCTGTAAGCAACAATGTCTGTCACAAATATGCATTATATAGCTACTGGAATCATACGGTTACTCTATGTAACCAGATAATTGCCGAGAAAGGCTGATATGTAGTGGGCACATCTTCATCCCTGATGTGATTATTACCTGCAGTTGAAACTGAGACTCTCAGATCACTTCGTGTCTGCCAACAAAGCAGCAGCAGCTGAAGATGACCAACTTCCTCATGTGTCACAGGGTGATCAGACGTTGCAACAATAGACATGCAGGTGGTAGAGAGAAGAGAAAAAGCTTACAGCACCTGGTATTCCTAAGCAGTCTCCCATCCAAGTACTAACCAGGCCCAACCCTGCTTGGCTTCCGAGATCAGACGAGGTCGGGCATATTCAGGGTGGTGTGGACTTAAGCAACAAAATCTGTGAACAATGTGCATTATATAGGTACTGGAATCATATGGTTACTCTATGTAACCAGATAATTGCAGAGAAAGACTGATATGTAGTGGGCACATCTTAATCCCTGATGTGATTATTACCTGCAGTTGAAACTGAGACTCTCAGATCACTTCGTGTCTGCCAACAAAGCAGCAGCAGCTGAAGATGACCAACTTCCTCATGTGTCACAGGGTGATCAGACGTTGCAACAAAAGACATGCATGTGGTAGAGAGAAGAGAAAAAGCTTATAGCTCCTGGTATTCCCAAGCAGTCTCCCATGCAAGTACTAACCAGGCCCAACCCTGTTTGGCTTCCGAGATCAGACGAGGTTGGGCATGTTCAGGGTGGTGTGGCCGTAAGCAACAATATCTGTGAACAATGTGCATTATATAGGTACTGGAATCATACGGTTCCTCTATGTAACCAGATAATTGCCGAGAAAGGCTGATATATAGTGGGCACATCTTCATCCCTGATGTGATTATTACCTGCAGTTGAAACTGAGACTCTCAGATCACTTCGTGTCTGCCAACAAAGCAGCAGCAGCTGAAGATGACCAACTTCCTCATGTGTCACAGGGTGATCAGACGTTGCAACAAAAGACATGCATGTGGTAGAGAGAAGAGAAAAAGCTTACAGCACCTGGTATTCCCAAGCGGTCTCCCATCCAAGTACTAACCAGGCCCAACCCTGCTTGGCATCCGAGATCAGACGAGGTCGGGCATATTCAGGGTAGTGTGGCTGTAAGCAACAATGTCTGTCACAAATATGCATTATATAGCTACTGGAATCATACGGTTACTCTATGTAACCAGATAATTGCCGAGAAAGGCTGATATGTAGTGGGCACATCTTCATCCCTGATGTGATTATTATCTGTAGTTGAAACTGAGACTCTCAGATCACTTCGTGTCTGCCAACAAAGCAGCAGCAGCTGAAGATGACTAACTTCCTTATGTGTCACAGGGTGATCAGACGTTGCAACAAAAGACATGCATGTGGTAGAGAGAAGAGAAAAAGCTTACAGCACCTGGTATTCCCAAGCGGTCTCCCATCCAAGTACTAACCAGGCCCGACCCTGCTTGGCTTCCGAGATCAGACGAGGTCGGGCATGTTCAGGGTGGTGTGGCCGTAAGCAACAACGTCTGTGACAAATGTGCATTATATCGGTACTGGAATCATACAGTTCCTGTATGTAACCAGATAATTGCCGAGAAATGCTAACTTGTAGTGGGCACATCTTCTTCCCTGACGTGATTATTATCTGCAGTTGAAACTTATAATCTCAGATTACTTCGTGTCTTCCAACAAAGCAGCAGCAGCTGAAGATGACCAACTTCCTCATGTGTCACAGGGTGATCAGACGTTGCAACAAAAGACATGCATGTGGTAGAGAGAAGAGAAAAAGCTTATAGCTCCTGGTATTCCCAAGCAGTCTCCCATGCAAGTACTAACCAGGCTCAACCCTGTTTGGCTTCCGAGATCAGACGAGGTTGGGCATGTTCAGGGTGGTGTGGCCGTAAGCAACAATATCTGTGAACAATGTGCATTATATAGGTACTGGAATCATACGGTTCCTCTATGTAACCAGATAATTGCCGAGAAAGGCTGATATATAGTGGGCACATCTTCATCCCTGATGTGATTATTACCTGCAGTTGAAACTGAGACTCTCAGATCACTTCGTGTCTGCCAACAAAGCAGCAGCAGCTGAAGATGACCAACTTCCTCATGTGTCACAGGGTGATCAGACGTTGCAACAAAAGACATGCATGTGGTAGAGAGAAGAGAAAAAGCTTACAGCACCTGGTATTCCCAAGCGGTCTCCCATCCAAGTAATAACAAGGCCCAACCTTGCTTGGCTTCCGAGATCAGACGAGGTCGGTTATATTCAGGGTGGTGTGGCTGTAAGCAACAATGTCTGTCACAAATGTGCATTATATAGGTACTGGAATCATACGGTTACACTATGTAACCAGATAATTGCCGAGAAAGGCTGATATATAGTGGGCACATCTTCATCCCTGATGTGATTATTACCTGCAGTTGAAACTGAGACTCTCAGATCACTTCGTGTCTGCCAACAAAGCAGCAGCAGCTGAAGATGACCAACTTCCTCATGTGTCACCGGGTGATCAGACGTTGCAACAAAAGACATGCATGTGGTAGAGAGAAGAGAAAAAGCTTACAGCACCTGGTATTCCCAAGCGGTCTCCCATCCAAGTACTAACCACGCCCAACACTGCTTGGCTTCCGAGATCAGACTAGGTCGGGCATATTCAGGGTGGTGTGGCTGTAAGCAACAATGTCTGTAACAAATGTGCATTATATAGGTACTGGAATCATACAGTTCCTCTATGTAACCAGATAATTGCCGAGAAAGGCTGATGCGTATTGGGCACATCTTCTTCCCTGTCGTGATTATTCTCTCCAGCGGAAACTGAGACTCTCAGATCACTTCGTGTCTGCCAACAAAGCAGCAGCAGCTGAAGATGACCAACTTCCTCATGTGTCACAGGGTGATCAGACGTTGCAACAAAAGACATGCAGGTGGTAGAGAGAAGAGAAAAAGCATAAAGCCCCTGGTATTCCCAAGCTGTCTCCCATCCAAGTACTATCCAGGTCCAACCCTGCTTGGCTTCCGAGATCAGACGAGGTCGGGTATTTTCAGGGTGGTGTGGCCGTAAGCAACAATGTCTTTGACAAATGTGCATTATATAGGTACTGGAATCATACGGTTACTCTTTGTAACCAGATAATTGCCGAGAAAGGCTGATATGTAGTGGGCACATCTTCATCCCTGATGTGATTATTACCTGCAGTTGAAACTGAGACTCTTAGATCACTTCGTGTCTGCCAACAAAGCAGCAGCTGAAGATGACCAACTTCCTCATGTGTCACAGGGTGATCAGACGTTGCAACAAAAGACATGCAGGTTGTAGAGAGAAGAGAAAAAGCTTACAGCACCTGGTATTCCCAAGCGGTCTCCCATCCAAGTACTAACCAGGCCCAACCCTGCTTGGCTTCCGAGATCAGACGAGGTCGGGTATATTCAGGGTGGTGTGGCCGTAAGCAGCAATATCTGTGAACAATGTGCATTATATAGGTACTGGAATCATACGGTTACTCTATGTAACCAGATAATTGCCGAGAAAGGCTGATATGTAGTGGGCACATCTTCATCCCTGATGTGATTATTACCTGCAGTTGAAACTGAGACTCTCAGATCACTTCGTGTCTGCCAACAAAGCAGCAGCAGCTGAAGATGACCAACTTCCTCATGTGTCACAGGGTGATCAGACGTTGCAACAAAAGACATGCAGGTGGTAGAGAGAAGAGAAAAAGCTTACAGCACCTGGTATTCGCAAGCAGTCCCATCCAAGTACTAACCAGGCCCAAACCTGCTTGGCTTCCTAGATCAGACGAGGTCAGGCATATTCAGGGTGGTGTGGCCGTAAGCAACAATGTCTGTCACAAATGTGCATTATATAGGTACTGGAATCATACGGTTACTCTATGTAACCAGATAATTGCCGAGAAAGGCTGATATGTAGTGGGCACATCTTCATCCCTGATGTGATTATTACCAGCAGTTGAAACTGAGACTCTCAGATCACTTCGTGTCTGCCAACAAAGCAGCAGCAGCTGAAGATGACCAATTTCCTCATGTGTCACAGGGTGATCAGACGTTGCAACAAAAGACATGCATGTGGTAGAGAGAAGAGAAAAAGCTTACAGCACCTGGTATTCCCAAGCGGTCTCCCATACAAGTACTAACCAGGCCCAACGCTGCTTGGCTTCCAAGATGAGACGAGGTCGTTCATATTCAGGGTGGTGTGGCCGTAAGCAACAATATCTGTCACAAATGTGCATTATATAGGTACTAGAATATTACAGTTTCTTGATGTAACCAGATAATTGCCGAGAAAGGCTAAATTGTAGTGGGCACATCATCATCCCTGATGTGATTATTATCTGTAGTTGAAACTGAGACTCTCAGATCACTTCGTGTCTGCCAACAAAGCAGCAGCAGCTGAAGATGACCAACTTCCTCATGTGTCACAGGGTGATCAGACGTTGCAACAAAAGACATGCAGGTGGTAGAGAGAAGAGAAAAATCTTACAGCACCTGGCATTCCCAAGCGGTCTCCCATCCAAGCACTAACCAGGCCCAATCCTGCTTGGCTTCCGGGATCAGACGAGGTGGGGTATATTCAGGGTGGTGTGGCAGTAAGCAACAATATCTGTGAACAATGTGCATTATATAGGTACTGGAATCATACGGTTACTCTATGTAACCAGATAATTGCCGAGAAAGGCTGATATGTAGTGGGCACATCTTCATCCCTGATGTGATTATTACCTGCAGTTGAAACTGAGACTCTCAGATCACTTCGTGTCTGCCAACAAAGCAGCAGCAGCTGAAGATGACCAACTTCCTCATGTGTCACAGGGTGATCAGACGTTGCAACAAAAGACATACAGGTGGTAGAGAGAAGAGAAAACGCTTACAGTACCTGGTATCCCCAAGCTGTCTCCCATCCAAGTACTAACCAGGCCCAGCCCTGCTTGGCTTCCGAGATCAGACTAGGTCGGGCATATTCAGGGTGGTGTGGCTGTAAGCAACAATGTCTGTCACAAATGTGCATTATATAGGTACTGGAATCATACAGTTCCTCTATGTAACCAGATAATTGCCGAGAAAGGCTGATATGTACTGGGCACATCTTCATCCCTGATGTGATTATTACCTGCAGTTGAAACTGAGACTCTCATATCACTTCGTGTCTGCCAACAAAGCAGCAGCTGCTGAAGATGACCAACTTCCTCATGTGTCACAGGGTGATCAGACGTTGCAACAAAAGACATGCAGGTGGTAGAGAGAAGAGAAAAAGCTTACAGCACCTGGTATTCCCAAGCGGTCTCCCATCCAAGTACTAACCAGGCCCAACCCTGCTTGGCTTCCAAAGTCAGGCATATTCAGGGTGGTGTGGCCGTAAGCAACAATGGCTGTCACAAATGTGCATTATATAGGTACTAGAATCATACAGTTCCTCTATGTAACCAGATAATTGCCGAGAAAGGCTGATGCGTATTGGGCACATCTTCTTCCCTGTCGTGATTATTCTCTCCAGTGGAAACTGAGACTCTCAGATCACTTCGTGTCTGCCAACATAGCAGCAGCAGCTGAAGATGACCAACTTACTCATGTGTCACAGGGTGATCAGACGTTGCAACAAAAAACATGCAGGGGGTAGTGAGAAGAGAAAAAGCTTACAGCACCTGGTATTCCCAAGCAGTCTCCCATACAAGTACTAACCAGGCCCAAACCTGCTTGGCTTCCGAGATCAGACGAGGTCGGGTATTTTCACGGTGGTGTGGCCGTAAGTAACAATATAGGTGAACAATGTGCATTATATAGGTACTGGAATCATACGGTTGCTCTATGTATCCAGATAATTGCCGAGAAAGGCTGATATGTAGTGGGCACATCTTCATCCCTGATGTGATTATTACCTGCAGTTGAAACTGAGACTCTCAGATCACTTCGTGTCTGCCAACAAAGCAGCAGCAGCTGAAGATGACCAACTTCCTCATGTGTCACAGGGTGATCAGACGTTGCAACAAAAGACATGCAGGTGGTAGAGAGAAGAGAAAAAGCTTACAGCACTTGGTATTCCCAAGCAGTCTCCCATCCAAGTACTAACCAGGCCCAACCCTGCTTGGCTTCCAGGTATCAGACAAGGTCTGGTATATTCAGGGTGGTGTGGCCGTAAGCAACAATATCTGTGAACAATGTGCATTATATAGGTACTGCAATCATACGGTTACTCTTTGTAACCAGATAATTGCCGAGAAAGGCTGATATGTAGTGGGCACATCTTCATCCCTGATGTGATTATTACCTGCAGTTGAAACTGAAACTCTCAGATCACTTCGTTTCTGCCAACAAAGCAGCAGCAGCTGAAGATGACCAACTTACTCATGTGTCACAGGGTGATCAGACGTTGCAACAAAAAACATGCAGGGGGTAGTGAGAAGAGAAAAAGCTTACAGCACCTGGTATTCCCAAGCAGTCTCCCATCCAAGTACTAACCAAGCCCAACCCTGCTTGGCTTCCGAGATCAGACGAGGTCGGGTAGTTTCAGGGTGGTGAGGCCGTAAGCAACAATGTCTTTGACAAATGTGCATTATATAGGTACTGGAATCATACGGTTACTCTATGTAACCAGATAATTGCCGAGAAAGGCTAACTTGTAGTGGGCACATCTTCATCCCTGATGTGATTATTACCTGCAGTTGAAACTGAGACTCTTAGATCACTTCGTGTCTGCCAACAAAGCAGCAGCAGCTGAAGATGACCAACTTCCTCATGTGTCACAGGGTGATCAGACGTTGCAACAAAAGACATGCAGGTGGTAGAGAGAAGAGAAAAAGCTTACAGCACCTGGTATTCCAAAGCAGTCTCCCATCCAAGTACTAACCAGGCCCAACCCTGCTTGGCTTCAGAGATCAGACGAGGTCGAGCATATTCAGGGTGGTGTGGCCGTAAGCAACAATGGCTGTCACCAATGTGCATTATATAGGTACTGGAATCATACGGTTACTCTTTGTAACCAGATAATTGCCGAGAAAGGCTGATATGTAGTGGGCACATCTTCATCCCTGATGTGATTATTACCTGCAGTTGAAACTGAGACTCTCAGATCACTTCGTGTCTGCCAACAAAGCAGCAGCACCTGAAGATGACCAACTTCCTCATGTGTCACAGGGTGATCAGACGTTGCAACAAAAGACATACCGGTGGTAGAGAGAAGAGAAAACGCTTACAGCACCTGGTATCCCCAAGCTGTCTCCCATCCAAGTACTAACCAGGCCCAGCCCTGCTTGGCTTCCGAGATCAGACTAGGTCGGGCATATTCAGGGTGGTGTGGCTGTAAGCAACAATGTCTGTCACAAATGTGCATTATATAGGTACTGGAATCATACAGTTCCTCTATGTAACCAGATAATTGCCGAGAAAGGTTGATATGTACTGGGCACATCTTCATCCCTGATGTGATTATTACCTGCAGTTGAAACTGAGACTCTCATATCACTTCGTGTCTGCCAACAAAGCAGCAGCTGCTGAAGATGACCAACTTCCTCATGTGTCACAGGGTGATCAGACGTTGCAACAAAAGACATGCAGGTGGTAGAGAGAAGAGAAAAAGCTTACAGCACCTGGTATTCCCAAGCGGTCTCCCATCCAAGTACTAACCAGGCCCAACCCTGCTTGGCTTCCAAAGTAAGGCATATTCAGGGTGGTGTGGCCGTAAGCAACAATGGCTGTCACAAATGTGCATTATATAGGTACTAGAATCATACAGTTCCTCTATGTAACCAGATAATTGCCGAGAAAGGCTGATGCGTATTGGGCACATCTTCTTCCCTGTCGTGATTATTCTCTCCAGTGGAAACTGAGACTCTCAGATCACTTCGTGTCTGCCAACATAGCAGCAGCAGCTGAAGATGACCAACTTACTCATGTGTCACAGGGTGATCAGACGTTGCAACAAAAAACATGCAGGGGGTAGTGAGAAGAGAAAAAGCTTACAGCACCTGGTATTCCCAAGCAGTCTCCCATACAAGTACTAACCAGGCCCAAACCTGCTTGGCTTCCGAGATCAGACGAGGTCGGGTATTTTCACGGTGGTGTGGCCGTAAGTAACAATATAGGTGAACAATGTGCATTATATAGGTACTGGAATCATACGGTTGCTCTATGTATCCAGATAATTGCCGAGAAAGGCTGATATGTAGTGGGCACATCTTCATCCCTGATGTGATTATTACCTGCAGTTGAAACTGAGACTCTCAGATCACTTCGTGTCTGCCAACAAAGCAGCAGCAGCTGAAGATGACCAACTTCCTCATGTGTCACAGGGTGATCAGACGTTGCAACAAAAGACATGCAGGTGGTAGAGAGAAGAGAAAAAGCTTACAGCACTTGGTATTCCCAAGCAGTCTCCCATCCAAGTACTAACCAGGCCCAACCCTGCTTGGCTTCCAGGTATCAGACAAGGTCTGGTATATTCAGGGTGGTGTGGCCGTAAGCAACAATATCTGTGAACAATGTGCATTATATAGGTACTGCAATCATACGGTTACTCTTTGTAACCAGATAATTGCCGAGAAAGGCTGATATGTAGTGGGCACATCTTCATCCCTGATGTGATTATTACCTGCAGTTGAAACTGAAACTCTCAGATCACTTCGTTTCTGCCAACAAAGCAGCAGCAGCTGAAGATGACCAACTTACTCATGTGTCACAGGGTGATCAGACGTTGCAACAAAAAACATGCAGGGGGTAGTGAGAAGAGAAAAAGCTTACAGCACCTGGTATTCCCAAGCAGTCTCCCATCCAAGTACTAACCAAGCCCAACCCTGCTTGGCTTCCGAGATCAGACGAGGTCGGGTAGTTTCAGGGTGGTGTGGCCGTAAGCAACAATGTCTTTGACAAATGTGCATTATATAGGTACTGGAATCATACGGTTACTCTATGTAACCAGATAATTGCCGAGAAAGGCTAACTTGTAGTGGGCACATCTTCATCCCTGATGTGATTATTACCTGCAGTTGAAACTGAGACTCTTAGATCACTTCGTGTCTGCCAACAAAGCAGCAGCAGCTGAAGATGACCAACTTCCTCATGTGTCACAGGGTGATCAGACGTTGCAACAAAAGACATGCAGGTGGTAGAGAGAAGAGAAAAAGCTTACAGCACCTGGTATTCGCAAGCAGTCTCCCATCCAAGTACTAACCAGGCCCAACCCTGCTTGGCTTCCAAGATCAGATGAGGTCGGGCATATTCAGGGTGGTGTGGCCGTTAGCAACAATGGCTGTCACCAATGTGCATTATATAGGTAATGGAATCATACGGTTACTCTATGTAACCAGATAATTGCCGAAAAAGGCTGATATGTAGTGGGCACATCTTCATCCCTGATGTGATTATTACCTGCAGTTGAAACTGAGACTCTCAGATCACTTCCTGTCTGCCAACAAAGCAGCAGCAGCTGAAGATGACCAACTTCCTCATGTGTCACAGGGTGATCAGACGTTGCAACAAAAGACATGCAGGTGGTAGTGAGAAGAGAAAAAGCTTAGAGCACCTGGTATTCCCAAGCAGTCTCCCATCCAAGTACTAACCAGGCCCAATCCTGCTTGTCTTCCGAGATCAGACGAGGTCGGGGATATTCAGGGTGGTGTGGCCGTAAGAAACAACGTCTGTGACAAATGTGCATTATATAGGTACTGGAATCAACAAAAATATAGAACAAATTTCTACAACACATTCCTGTACAACTTGGACCTGTGCATTGGATCTCTTTTTGTCATAGTAGTATTGGAGATTAGTATGTACATATATATAACTATTTATCATGTCTATCTATTCTTTGCTGCTCAGGTCCCTGATCGTAGTCAGGCCATCCTCCCATGATTAAATAGAGAGGACATCTTTTCCTTTGCCTGCCTTTTGTGTTGAAGGACTGAGTCACACAGTTTTGTCAACCACATATTTCATTTTTTGGACTTTTTTGAAAGAGTATCCATACCAAGGAGTAAAATTGTACAATCCTCTTTTTCCTAAATCAGTACCAACTTGTGCGCACCGCATGGAGTTGGCGCTCAGAAATTGCAGCTCCTTGATTGGATGATTGGTTGGCCCATGGGTGGGCACCGGGTTAATTGTACAGGCTTTTGAGTAGTTCTCCTTGTCGCTGATTGTTACCATGGGATTGTGTGACGGAGTGACCCCGTCCCTTATTTTCCAGGACCTGATCTGTAGTCTGCAGGCTATTAGGGGTGCACACCTACTAGTCTGTGGGTTTGGGGTTGGATCAGTATGGAGACTGGGACATCACTGGCACTGATGGGTGCTTATCTAAAATCTGTTATGTTGGTGGTTGTGTATGAGTATTTTTGTGTATCGGGGGGAATCTATGTCGGCTGCAGGTGATAAGGAGCACCTGTTACCTGGAGGTTGATGATTATGGGGGAGGAGTTCAATTAAGAGAGGGAGCCCTTTAAATAGAGAAAGACGGGTGGAGAAGGGAGTGAAAAATGGCTAGGAATGATGTAAAAGCTGGAGCTGATGTGGGCTTGATTGGTAAAAAAAGATATGTACAGACTGTAGTAATTTTTGGGACTGAACACACATGTGGGGAGAAAAGGGGGCACAATAAATAGCTCCACCAAGAAACCAGCAAGGAAAAGTCTGTGAGTTATTCCGGTGACGCTGAACCCGGTCACCGGGAGGTGGAGTGGCGGACAGCAAACACCTGGGCCCGTGATGAAGAGGGCGATCGCCATTCGCACCTCATAAAAGATTGTTTTTCCTGTTTCCGTCTCCTTTGGCTTCTGTGTCCAAATTCCAAATGGAGAGCATGGAAAAATATATGCATTGCAAATTAATACGCAAGAAGAAACCAAATAGATTCAATTAGTGACACACAGAGGTGAGAAGGCAAATAGCACAGACCCTCTCAGCTGAATGTTTTACTTTTTCAACATTAACCAATTTAAGCCCTCTCTTTGGAATTGGTCAATCACACACTCTGGTGTGACGAACCTCATCCACTCATCTTCTTTCCAGAACATAAACATGACAGCGCACACCTGAAGGTTCCACCGAGATTTAAACTCGGATCACTGGATTCAAAGTCCAGAGTGCTGACCTTTACACCATGGAACCCCTTCCACAAGCAAACTATGCTCTTAGTCATGCAAATGCTTGACAACATAAAGGTTTAAAGCAAAGTGGGGGTTTTTTTTGGCCACCCTTCCTGAGTCTGGTTCTGCAAGAGGTTTCTTCCTGTTAAATGGGAGTCGTTCCTTTCCACAGTCGCCTCAGGCACGCTCAGGATATATATATATATATATATATATATATATATATATATATATAATATGCCAAATTTGGTGGCATGTTTACACATCTGTTTCATTCTTGGTTCAATTACTAATCTGTTTGTCACAGTCAGATGATATAAATGATGCTTGTTTGAAATAAGGTAATATATATCATTCCAGCATAATTGACAAGCACAGTCAGAGAAGTCAAACACACCAAAGAGAGGAGAGGCAGTGAACCAGTGGGTGAAAGACTTCCTCGCTGAGTATGCAGAGAGCTTCACACAAGTCTCCATTGTCCTTGAGGCAAACATCGACAGGTGCATCTATGGTCAGAAAGGCTTCGAGGACAGCAGCTTTCAGGAGATGTGGGAGCTCTACAGTCAGCATGGAAGATTAAAGAAGAAGCCAGAGCAGTTCACTGACAGCGAGAGAGACAGAGCACAGAAGGCCTACAGCTCAGTGAGGAGGTGGTTGAACACACCGGTGACCCACATCACAAGTGTGACGATGAAGAGGTTCAGAAAGTATATTTATGAGAAGGAGAAAGTAAGTGTTCAGAAAGAGAAAGGTTAGAATTACACAGAAAATAACAAATACTCAAATAGGTGGTATTTCATCAACTAAGTGTTGAGTGTTTAGTGTTGTAAGTATGCTTGTTTGTGTTTAGTAAGTGAAACGTGGTATATCATACATTCTGATTGTTACACTGCCTTATTGTCCAGCAACTGCAGGAAAGCACCTCTAAGTATAGTCCTTCATTATGGCCCGGTGATGAAGCTGAGATGGTAGCTGCATGCGAGGCTGTGGAATGTAAGTAAGACACATCAGTCAATTTATATGAAGTAGTTTTATGTAAATAAGTCATAATATAAGATAAAAAAATGTATACATTTTTAGACTCTACCCAGTCCCAGGAGTCTAAGACTGAAGATTCTGGTCCCAGAGACAAGGTAAAGCTGCCAGACTACAGTGTTTCCCAAAGGCTTTTTGCTGCCAGAGTCCACCGCACCACCCAAGCTGCCAGAGTCCACCGCACCACCCAAGCTGCCTGAGTCCACCGCACCACCCAAGCTGCCACACAAGAAGCGCATATCCAGGATCCCGCCCAATCAGCCGGAATCTGCTGCACAGCCAACTGAAGCCCCGTCCGCATCCCAAGGCCAGGATTATCCACTGAAACCACCTCTAAGTGACTCACCTGTAAGTAACATTTACAGTGAATGCAAACATAAGTGTGAGACGCTTCTTTAAACTGTGCTCCATGTGTATCATTTCATGTTACAAATCATAAAAACAACTTTGCTTTGTACGTGTTGTGCGTGTTACAGGTGGAGTTAGAGGGCTGGGTACGTCTTTGGGAAAACCCAAATGGCATTCCAGCAGCTGACATCTCATGGCTAAAGGAGGACACAGAGAGGTCTCTTCACTGCCGTTCAAATCTACAAGGATATCCCTGGTGTGCTCAAGAGGCGAAGGGTGATGAAGTCAGACCACATGTGGTTTTCCCCTCCAGAACCTCCAGGCTTCGTCGGAGGTGCTCTGCCTGTACCACACCTGTTTTTACGCTGCCGTGTCTTTGTGTGGCGCCCTGTAGGAGTCTGGAGATCTTCCCTGAAGTGTCCTTGTGGCGATGAGTGTGTTGGAAAGGGTCGTAATGTGTACCTGTACAAGTCTGGCTACCACCACCGGGTATAACTCAATTCAGCTGTGTTAGAGTAAAAACATCATGGTTGAATAATGATTACATTGTATCTAAACATGCAAAAGTTCCTTGAAAATCCTCTTGATTTGATTATATATTGTTATATGTTATTATTGTTATTATATATTGTTCCCTGATCTGTACTCCAGGTACGTCACATTTGTGACGTATCCAACTGGTACACGATGCTGACGGAGGTCCTGTGCTGTGGGCCTTGCACAAAGTCAGCCAGGGGTGGTGAAGGTGGCACAACAGGTCGGTGGCTTGCATGGGATCCTGTTATTATAACACAACTGAGCGAGGCACATCAAGCTGTGTTCCCTGCCGTCCTCACTAGCAAGTGAGTACACTCAGCATCGTGTGTGCACGTGTCAGTCTTTAAAGAAGTTATTCGAACCGACCTAAAGTTACCAATTTTTCCTCCACTAACAGGCGTGGTGCGGACAAGAATGCTGTGCGTTTTCTGAGGGACCGAACCGAAGGGAACACTATGGTCAAGGTGTGGCGTCAGATACAGGAAAACCACACGGAGAAGCACCTTCAGTGCAAAGACCTGTACACCACACTCCTTATGAGCTTAGTGAAACCTGGAGGGATTGTTTCTGCAGTAGGTCACACATTTCAGGCTCCGCCTCCTCCAAGAGATCTCCCGTCTGCACGGCTCCTGCGCCACGCCTTCCTGCTGGCAGAGGCCGACAACGTGCAGGACTACAGGAGCCAGATCCTTCCACTTTTGGCACTGTGCTAAAGATGGATTCCACCAAGAAAGTATGTAAATCAAAACGCAATCATAGATTGTGGCATACAGAACATATTTCCTATTATAAACATATTGTCATGCACTGTTAAATTATAGAAGAACAAGCAACTAAGTTGGGATGCTAACTCCAAATGTTTTTTAGGTAGTGAAGAAGCTGTCTGGTGAGGGTCACGGCTCAGGTTCACCAGCATTGGAAATGAGTACTCCCAGATAGTGACCTTTGTGCTGACCTGTGAGGAGTCCACAGAGAAGCTGGGACCTATGTGCCGTGGAGTAATGGAGAGGTTTCGGCTGGCCAACCAACCTGTCCCCAGCATCCTGTATGTGGACCGTGGGTGTTGCCGTGCACAGGGCCCAACAGCTGTGGAGACTTTGTTCCAGTCTTGGGTGGACAGTGGAATGGTTGTGCGTCTGCACATCTTTCACTGGATTCACCGTTTTGATGCAGCCGTCCGCACAGAGTCTCACTCCAAGTACGCAGAGTTCAAGTCTGCTCTTGCTGGGGCGGTGCTGGCGTACAGCCGAGCAGACATGGAGCTCCTCATCAAGGCTGTCAGAGCCAAGGACCCGACAGCTCTGAAGGCTGTGACAGATGAGGACGTCATCCGCCTTTTTATTTCCAAGGAGCAGCTGAAATATGACGTGCGACGGGTCACACAAGGGGCGCAGGAAACGTTTAGGCTCATCAACCTGGCCATTGAGGAACTGAAAGGCCCCGCGGGGCTGGATGAGAGTGGAGTCAGCCTCTTCAAGACACCTGGTATAAAGACCTGACACTAAAAGTTACAACATTAATACTAGTTGTGTGGCATAAAAAAGTCTACACAACAATCGGTTTGTGTGTCTGTACGTCATTTGTATTTGCAGCGGCCATTGATGAGATGTGGGCGGCGACACCTGGAGTGCATCCAGGA
Source organism: Leuresthes tenuis (assembly GCF_036924035.1). Taxonomy (NCBI): domain Eukaryota; kingdom Metazoa; phylum Chordata; class Actinopteri; order Atheriniformes; family Atherinopsidae; genus Leuresthes; species Leuresthes tenuis. Next base: position 11,547,713 of record NW_027325355.1, read on the forward strand.
TCCTCCAGACATCTACATGTATAGGGTGGCGCGTACAACGACCATCAACAAAGTGGATGTGCCCTACTACAAATGTCTGCGTGGCAACAACAGCCTGGAAGGATTCCACAAAACTTTGCCCAACATGCTCCCAGGTACACAGGTGTAGTGTGGATATTTATAAAATGTCACACGTGTCACTGTGAGTCATCTCATGTGTTTTATTGTGATGTTCAGGTCCCCACTGCGCAGCCCGGCCCTATCAGGTCTATCTGATAAGTGGCATTGCACGGTGGAATTCTGACCGCCGCTCTGATGCAGTGTTTGGGGGAAAAGGACGGCACCACAGAATCTACTCTGCACCGCTTATCGACCGCCTCAACACCCGCTGTCTGCAGCTGTTCGGAGAGACTGTGGAGGGAAACTTCCAGGCTCCCGCTGATGTCCCCTCTAATGAGCTGCTGGGGTTGGAATACCTGTTTAGTCAGAGTACAGGAGAATCGGGCCCTTTTTCTCTCGCAGACATCGTGAACGATGGGCCGGATCCAGAGGAGGAGGTGCTTCAGCCTGGGCAGCATGATCCAGATGTGCCAGATGAGGCTTACGAGAGTGAGGTGGAGACCTGTGACAATGCGCTGAGTGCTGAGCTGCCCCACATCCGGCTCTCCAGCAGTGAAATGGCTAGTGCTCACCTTCCAGTCTTTGTGAGTAGCTGTTTGTTTGTTGATGTGGATGTACATTTTATTCCAGGAGTTAAAGCCGTTCAACTGCTACGTATGAGCCAGTGTTAGACGAGTTTTCAAATGTTGCCACTTTGCCAGGAGTTAAATTAGACATTAAAACAACAGTGAAAACAGTAGCAAAGTATTTAAAGCTTGTGTAGAAGAAGGAAATAATCACTGAGGAAAAAGCTTAACAAGTCAACGTGGTCGTGTGCAAAGTCAACATAACGTTACAAAATCTAAAAAACTTGCAGTCACAAGAGACAGAAGCAGATGAAAAGCAAATAAGACTAGACAGGCATAACATTTGTGTGTCACTGTTTGCACAGGAGGATGTCTGCAGTCCAACTCCTCTTCCTGGCTTTCAGCAGCTGGAAAAGTTCTGCTCTCTTCTTTTGGACATTGGCCTGACAGAGGACAAGCTGTCACTCACCACCGAGCAGAGGAACAATATCCTGGAAGCCTGGAATGCCGTGGAGGAGCACCACAAGCAGCCTCAGCAGTTCAATCAGCTGTACAGGACGCACTGGGGCAACACTCTGTACTGCCGCACTAAAAGAGACGACCTTGTTGATGCTGCTGTGATACAGAAAGTAAAGATGGCCAAACGCTACGCACCAGCACAACAAAACATAAGTGCTCAGCACAACAGGCTAATGTACACACTGGTGAAACTTTTGTGGCTGCATTGTCCTCATGGGTCACGCAGCAGTCCGGAGAAGACGACCATCCTGGAGGCATACGAGCGGGTCCAGCACCGGATTTTAGTGGATGACCCTGTTCTCTGCAAAGCTGGCATTCCCCTACCTAAAATAAACGTCAAGACCGTGCGGGACTTCATCCGAGGTAGATGGTAAGGAATCAGGAGTTAGAGGGGTTAAAGAACAAGTTTAACTCAGTGGCCTCCTTCCATTCCCTGGCCACTCTTTTTTTCATGGCCACCGATGAAAAAACTCCACACCTCCCTCATGTTGTTTTGTTGGAGTTTGCTCTCCAACTAAGCGCATGTAAAACAATATTACATCATTTTGCACATGTAAACAGATCAGAATGGGCTTCAGAAATATTTAACTACTTTTAACCAGCCTTCAACCATCCTTAAATATATCAATTGTTCTGTAAAAAGCATAAACGGCATTGAAAAAAAAAGATCACTCACAAATATGCTTTAAATCAAATTAATTATACTTTATTGATTGTTGGTAGCAAACAGTACAGTAGCAAGTGAATAAATGACATCGATTGTGTTTCATGTGGCAAGGCAAGTTTATTTTTAGAGCACAATTTGTACACAAGGCAATTTAAAGTGCTTTACAGCTACATAAAATCACAAGAAGGCAAATAAAATAATTCCATAAAACAAAAAATAATCATTAATCAATTGAATGAAAAGTGACGAGAGTCATATACACAGCTAAATAGAACTGTTTTCAGCCTGGATTTAAACACAGTCAGAGCTGAGACCTGTCTCACATCTTCTGGAAGACTGTTCCAGATTTTAGGAGCATAAAACTAAAACGCAGTCTCACCTTGTTTAGTCCTGACTCTGGGCACCAGCAGGAGTTTGTTCATATGGCTCTAACATGTCAGAGATGTACTTTGGCACTAGACCATGAAGAGACTTGTACACACGCAGAGCTGTTTTAAAGTCTATTCTCTGAGCGACAGGAAGCCAAAGCAGAGACCTGAGCACCAGACTAATGTGGTTGTATTTCCTGGCTCTAGTTAGGACTCGAGCAGCAGCGTTCTGGATGTACTGCAGCTGTCTTACAGCCTGTTTAGAGCCCAGTGAGCAGGCCGTTACAGTAGTCCAGCCTGCTGGAGACAAATGCATGGATTAGTCTTTCTAAGTCTGGTTTAGACACTATTCCTTTGATTCTGGTGATGTTTTTTAGATGGTAAAAAGCTGCTGATGTTATTGATTTAATGTGGCTGTTAAAGTTCAGGTCTGAGTTCAATATTACCCTTATATTTCTAACCTGATTATTAGGTTTTAGAGAGAGAGTCTCAAGTTGACCGATAACACTGTCTCTTTGTTTCTGTGGGCCACAGACAATGATTTCAGTTTTGTCTGGAGAAAATTGTTTTGCATCCACACACTGATCTGTTGGATGCAGTGACACAATGTATCTACAGGCCCGTGTTCTTCTGCCGTCAGTGACACGTAGGTCTGAGTGTCATCTGCATAGTTGTGGTTGGACATATTATAGCTGCGTATTAGCTGGCCTGATGGGAACATGTACAGATTGAACAATAGGCGTTACAGGATCGACCACTGTGCTCATACAATCATAATTATGATACTGTCATATTCCCAGGTGGATTAAAAAGGTATCATATCAAATACCTTATTCAAAGCTGTGGAATGTAAGTTTCTGGAAGGACAGACAGTCAATATTTTCATGATTTTTTATGAAACTCTTTAGAAAACTAATTCATTATAGAGAATTCATTGAGGTGCTGTCATATTTGTTATAGTGTGAGACTCAAAATACCCATTTTCTATTAAACAATCAATAAATACGGTACAATTACACATAATATTGATCATAGACAATCTGCCAATTACATTCATCAATAATTGCGCAACGAACCAGCTCACCCCCTCACAGAGACCATAACTTGCCAGTGGTGCAAGAGCTGGTTCAAATCCTGCCTGCTATCTTCAGGATAACTTTACAATGAATGGAACAAAAATATTTCAATACCGAAGTGGAATGAATGAATAAAGGTGCCACAAACTATCCATCCTTCCATTTGCTTTACATGGTTTCAGGGGGACTGGAGCCTATCTGTCACATAAACTCATCAACATTTGAATCCAATAACAAGTCTGAAACTAAATGAAAAACGGCAGACCCAAATGAACGCTGACATGATATAGGCTGTGTCAAATTCAAAAGCAGTCCCTGTTTCTCTTTTTGGAACTTCTTCTTTCTCAGGACAAAAAGAAATGTATGAGGATCAAAGCCAACAATGACCTGGGACATCTCAGCAGATCCAGGATCAGCAACATGGAGACTGAGAGCCAAGAACAAACAGAGGACAACATAACAAACTGTTTAACAATGACAATGACGTAGAAGATATACAAGAAAATGCATGTGTATATATGACTCTACTGTGAATTTACACCCTCTTTTCTATTATAAACAGGAGAGATATGTTAAAAAAAAATCATGAAGTTATATTATGACAAAAAGGAAGTACCACTTGTGAGATGCTGCAGGGTCAAGAGACACTGTGTGCTGAGAGTCCTATCTATCTTATTTTAACTTCAGTCTAATCCTTGTTTGACTGAATGTCGCATAACCTTGTGTGGCCAGTGTTCTTGTAGGATGGATGGATGACTTTATTGATCCCTTTGGGAGGTTGCCTCTGGGAAATTGAAATCTCCATCTCACTCAGGCTCAGCACTGTTATATACAGAAATGTACAGAAAAAACAAAGTGGAAACTAAATAGTGATAGCATCATTGTTTTGTTTTTTAACTCAGACAAATCTGTGTCAGCTTCTTGATATGTCATGCAGACTCCTTGCTGTGAGAATAAATGTTTGGTATTGTCTCCAGCGACTCTGAGCCTCATTTTGAGAGAATTTTCTTGACACCAACACAACAGACATTTGACATAGTTTCACAGCTTGAAGTTGAGCTTCGTGTCCTTTTAGTGTTGGAACAGCCTTAACTTTCAGCTTTAGTCATGACAATCAAACAGCTGTCTGGAAAGTACAGGGAACAACTCCAAACCTTTTTCAGACAGCGTTAAAAATTCTTTGGGAAAGATTAGCACAAAGATTAGAACCAAACACAATTTTTTTTAAATATCTCTGTAGCAAGAAGATGAAACGCATGAGAAATGTTGACATCTGACCTTTAATAAAATGCAGAACAATGAAATACAAACAAGTGTAAAGCTAGACTTTACATCAAACTGAAATGATATATTGCTTCTAAAGATGTTGTATGTTTACAAACATACCCACAGCTGGTGCAAAGCTACTTTGTGAATTTTAACTTTAAACAAAACATATATTTTCAGTATAATAGAATAAAAAGTGTATCTACTTTAAAAAAGATTGCATTTTCAATTCAATTCAGTTTTATTCATATAGCGCCAAATTAAAACAATGTCATCTCAAGGCACTGATATTGTTCTGTCTATCAACTCACAACTGATGCCATATTTATCTTGAACGGTGGGAGATCCGTCCATAGTTCCCAACTATCCCAACAAATTATAAAGCATTTTCAATGACTCTTCAAACATGTGCTACCCACAGAACATTCAGAACAAAAGTCCTGACAAGAGAAGGTGGTAATCCACAAAGAAGATTTTTAATCTGAACAAGGGAAATTCTTCTGATTTGTAGTTCCTGTTGCTGCTCCCAGGTGAATGTTTTCTTATCTGCCGTAAAATATATTGTTGGTTTAAACCAATAATTTATCCGCAGTGTGAGTATGTTGGTGTGTCTTTAGACTGGATAATTGAGCAAAACCTGCTCTACACTGACCACAGCTGTAAGGTTTCTCTCCTGTGTGAATACGTTGGTGTGTCTTTAGACCAGATAATTGAGTGAAAGCTGCTCCACACTGACTACAGCTGTATGGTTTCTCTCCTGTGTGAATACGTTGGTGTGTCTTTAGACCAGATAATTGAGTGAAAGCTGCCCCACACTGACCACAGCTGTATGGTTTCTCTCCTGTGTGAATACGTTGGTGAGCCTTTAGGTGACATAATTGAGTGAAAGCTGCTCCACACTGACCACAGCTGTATGGTTTCTCTCCTGTGTGAATACGTTGGTGAGTCTTTAGGTGAGATAATTGAGTGAAAGCTGCTCCACACTGACCACAGCTGTATGGTTTCTCTGCTGTGTGAATACGTTGGTGTTTCTTAAGATAGGAAGATGTTGTGAATGCTGCTCCACACTGACTACAGCTGTATGGTTTCTCTCCTGTGTGAATACGTTGGTGTATCTTAAGATAGGAAGATGTTGTGAATGCTGCTCCACACTGACTACAGTTGTAAGGTTTCTCTCCTGTGTGAATACGTTGGTGTATCTTAAGATAGGAAGATGTAGTGAAAGCTGCCCCACACTGACCACAGCTATATGGTTTCTTTCCAGTGTGAAGCCTCTGATGATACCTCAGATGTGATGATCTTTTGAAAACTTTCCCACAGTGTTTACAGGAGTGACATCTGGAGCCCTCTTGGGCTATATGTTTCTGCAATGACAGAGAGGAAGAAGGATTAGATCCTTTTGAAAGTTCACAGAAAAGATTTCTCTAAGCTAACCAACATATTCTAACTGGACGTGTATAGACCGAGCCACAGGTCTCAATATCTCAGATCAAACGTGCTGAGATGCTGAGAGTGTGTTTATAAGTGCCCTCAGCTGTCAACACTGTGCTCTGATGTGTTCTACACACGTTCAGGTTTTTAAGCAGTAAACTCTTGCTTTTTGCTCTTTCACTAATTATTTTTTATCATGATGAAATTCTGAAAAGGAACTTGTGCTACAATATTTCTAAATGATAGAATGAAGCACAGTCTTGTCCAAGTTGTTCAGTTAAACACCATGTAGAGGTTGGACTGAAAAAGGTTGATGACCACTGGTTTAAATGAATAAAAGTAACAGTGGTGGTAATACATGACATTCATTACACTAACGCTTTGTTCCAGATTACAACCCAGAGGTCTGCAGCCATTGAGCTCAACAGCTATCAGGGAAACAGTTTTAACTCAACCTTTGTTTCGCTCTAAAACAACTCTTTACCCTGAGGTAGAGAGATCTACAAACCTGTCATCTAACCATTAAAGACCCAGAAGTATTACCACCACCAGGTTTAATTCATGTAATCCAGAGACTTTAAACACAAACAATGAATATAAGCTCCTGAACCTCTCAAATCTGAAGACTGAGAGCTAGAAAATGTCCCACAACAACAATCTGGCCACTGAGTTTCTTCCAGCAGATCATTCAGCCTGCAGCATATTTTCAGTCTAAGCACATCTGTATCAGAGAGGGTAGATGAAACCAGGAAATACTTTGCTGACACTTTTTCCACATTTGATGGAAAAGCAGAACAAGCGGACGATACACAGAGCCTCGACACTCGTCCTCGTGTCTTTAATGTCCTCCACACTGACCTGTAGCCCGGTGGAACCAGAGGATGAACCGGCTCTGTTCTTAGTGGAGGGGTTTGGATCCTGGTTCTGCTGCTCCATTCTGGTCCTGGTCCTCCGACTGATGGACTCTGTCTGCAACTGTCAGTACATACAATAAGATCCAGCTGTGGCGTGCAGCATGTTAAATCACACCCACTTTTCTTCTTCTCTTGAAAACCTTTGTGGACAATTTTTAACCATCTAGTCACATTTAATTAAACTTATTACCGTGGTTTTAATTTAAATTCCTGTGAACTTTAAACTGGTTCTTTAAAGACCCACTGAGGTCACAGATCAAAATATTTGGAGCTTTTTGATCAAATTCAGAAGATTTTTTTTAATAAATGTATAATATACTCTGTAGAATGACACCCACTGTGTGCAATAGCCCATAAATCTCATCTGAGTCAGTGTAACATGATCAACTTAAATCATTTTACTACATTAAGACAATGATACTGTTTGAGGAAAGGGTCCCAATATCATCCCAAAGCCTGAAGTTCAGATTTTCTCTATTTCTAAATTTGTTCTCATTTCCAGAAGCTGTCATGGATCCACAAAAGTAACAGAGTAATCTCAGATTTGTCACAGGTTAAACTCTGAAGCCCACGGTTCAGCACTCAGGGAGCTTCAGTCTGGCCTGAGGCTTGAAACTGAGAAGATGTGATGTTTCAGTGGGGGAATGATCTAGTTCTGTGTGGCGAACAGCATGTCAGCAGGAGCTGTCTGACTGATCTGAGACACTCTGAAGAACAACATGAAGTGGACCATTCTGAGGCCGTCATTTAAATATAAAGGAGTGTTTTAATAACCTACAATCTCCTTTATATTAATTCTGAAATTATCTTAACTGGTAAACTTATGTGTCCAGTTAAAGAGTAAAAAGTGATCTTGTGTTGTGGTCAGATCAGAGTATCAGCTCCTAAAAGTTGCACAGATCCTCCTAATAAGGATCATTTTAGCTCCATTTTAACTCCAGATGTTGGCAGGTGGACTTTATGAGTAAAGACATGTACAACCTTTTTATCATGCGGTCAGTCCTTTTTGATAAGTGGATAAAAGAAAATATTGGATATGTAAAGGAAACTGAAAAATGAAGCTTTCATGAGACACTTCTGAAGAGGACAGTCAGACTGTCTTTTAATGGGCTTGTGAGTGTAAATCTGAGAATTCAGACACTGATACTGAACTGTATATTTCTACTGCTCCTGTGATACTTTCCTGGATCACTGACAAATCTATATTATAATGCTATGACTCCTCTTCAAACAACATAAACTCTTAATGTAATTGAAGCATTTATATAGACCATAATTAAATCCCATTTTAAGATTTTAAACACTAAAACACATTAAACACATCATATCACATGTTTTCACTCCACAGTTTTATCAAAAAGCCAAATGATACCCAGATAAGTCCGGAAAGAACAATTCTAAATTTTACATTGATTATCAAATTTTTTTAAATTTTTTAAAACTACAGAAAAAAGTTTAGAAAACTGCAGCTTTAGTGGAAAATGTGTTTAACACACAGGTAGAAGGATAAAGCTCCATTTTATTTGTCCATCTGACCGGCTTATTGAAATCTATAGTTGATGTTGTGTTTCTGGTTTCTGCTTTGAGTACAACGGTTTGCAGACCATTAGCATTAGCATTAGCATTAGCATTAGCAGGACATGCTAACTGTGTATAGCAGCCAGGTTATTTGAACTTTTTTACTCTTTAGTACATGTTCTGACTGCCCGTGTCCAGGTGCAGGAATCAAACCAATGACACAAAGCACTTTGAAGACATTTCTGCAAATGTTTGACCGCTACATGTATTCTTTTCTGGACTCACCTGCATGCAGCTTCCTGTAGTGATGTTCTGAAATGTGCTGAGGCTTCGAAGCGTGTTTGGAGTAATGGAGGAGACGGTTTACTTAATTTAGGGGAGGAGCCGAAAATGATGACGTCCGCAACCTGACTACCCGTCCCAACCACGTGACTGCTTCCGTAAACGCTTCAGATTTTGTCAGATTTATATGCCAAGCGTAGAAACCCCTCAGTCTCCATTTAAAATGTGTTTTTTTTTATGGAGAGTTGCAGTCAGTTCACTTTTTGAGTTTTGATAGTTTGGATACTCGAGTTTGGATAGCGTTTATGTAGTTTGGAGATAGTTTGGGGAGTTAAGTGAGAGAGAGATAGTTTTGAGATTAGGGAGAGTGAGGAGAGAAGGATAGGTAAGAGGATGGAGCCAGCTAGGAAGAGGAAGATTTCCCCCGTGTGAGAATATTTTGATTTGATATGTCCTATTAAGGTAAATCTTAATCTAACATATTTCAGATGCATTAGGTTTGCTGATCAAGAACTGTATTTTCACAGTTTCTTAATGTATTCATAGGTGAGGTGTTTACTGTGTTCCAAGGAGTTGGGGTACAATAAGAACACCTCATGCATGCTAAGGCATTAACTTTCTTTGAGTAAAGTGACAGAAAAACACACACAACCTGCCATATCATATGATACTACCTTTCTGGGAGAATTTACACACAGAATACGTTAAAAACTATTTCATCATACACATATGTGATAAGGGGATGAGAAGTGGGTGGCGGTGAGCTCTCAGTGCCTGTGAGAGAGAGAGAGAGAGAGGGGGTGGGGGGATTGGAGACAATGGAGCAGCAGGGGGTCTCAAACCTTGTGTAGAAGGTGTTGACATCGTCAGCTAGTCCGGGGGAGGGGACGACCACAGGGCTTCTACCTTTGTGGTTTGTGATGGTTCTGAGGGGACTCCACACAACTGCAGGGTCGTTGGTGCCTGAATCACTCTCCAGTCTGGCTCTATAGTCCTCTTTAGCATTTTTGATGGCCTTCTTGAGGCCCTGTCTGGCCAGCCTGAATGTGTCCATGTCACCCTCTCTGTACGCCTGCTCTTTCCGGCGCCTGAGCTCTCTGAGCTGCTTGGAGAACCAGGGCTTTTGGTTATTGTGCCTTGTGATGGTTTTGGTTGGGAGGCAGACCTGCTCACAGAAGCTGATGCAGGAACATACAGTGTCAGAAAAGCTGCCGTTGTCATCCTCAGGGCCCCTCAGTGACTCCCAGTCAGTAGACTCCATGCAGTCCTGAAGCATGTCCCTTGCCTCTGGAGTCCACCTCCTTGCTGTAGTCCTGGATGGTTTGGCCCTTCTCAGTTGCTGCCTGTATGTGGGGACCATCTGTATGATGCAGTGGTCGGAGTGTCCAAGGGCAGCGTGGGGGATGGAGCGGTATGAGGGTTTTATGGTGGAGTAGAAGTGGTCCAGTGTGTTGCTGTCCTGCATGGCGCATGTCACCAGCTGTTTGGAGCTCGTCAGTTCCTGGGAGAGGTTACACGAGTTGAAATCTCTCATCACAAGAACTATCAAATTTGGCTGAGAGGTGGAGAAAGGAGCAGCTGAATCCTTGTTGAACGTGTTCACAGATGTACTTAAATCACTTTTCTGATCATGTTAAGACCAGATGTGAACAGCTCCAGGGCACCGTTAGAACCACTGTGTGTCATTCATTACTGTAAAAACTGTGCATCATCCTTTCCTCTTTCTTTATTCCAAGATCTTCTTCTCCACTTCAGCTTTTGGCTAAATCTAAACACAGCTCACATGTGTTTGGACATTAATAACATAGATCACAGTGACATATGCAACACTTCAGATAAGCAGCTGCCCCAGTATAATTACAGATGCTTAAAATCATTGTTATTTTATAATATTCTTTCATGAACTGTGAGAAGCATTACACAGAGGGTTCATCTCCAATGCAGGAGTTTTGCTCTGTCTGCAGCCTTTTTATTCTAATGTCAATGACCAGTTCAGCAGGTGTGTCCCTCAGAGGAGCTGGAGGCAGCTGTTCAGGGCTACTTTTTTAGAAGAAGGTTTACTGATTGGAAAGGGGGCTCCTCACGGTGACACTTTGTGGGTAAGAGCCTGAATAAGGGCAACTTCTTCTTCTTCTTGGTTCTTGAAGACGTTTCATCTCTCATCTGAAAGGATCATTCAGCTTTAAACTAGTTGGTGGGAGTATGGACTTCTAAGCATCAGAGTGGTCTTTTACACCAACACGTTGTGCTACATTCAGTTCTTCACTGGCGAGGTTTCAATCTGAAGTTCCCTTAGATCAAATATGTCCACAACCACACAGGTGCAAACAAAAACTTATTCAGACAGAAATATTAACCACTGTAATGAGGTGTAGACTTATTTATTGACCTCCTTGCTTTGTTCACAGAAAGTTTCAAGAGTTTTTTTCTCTCTCATGATCTAACTTTTCTCAGTCTGTGATATTGGCTTTTTTAGCGTGAGGTAAAAAGGATCCACAGGAGTCTGGAGGATGGACACAAATACAGGGAAATGAGAGGTATGCCTGACTGCACTGGGATGTTGTTTCCTCACCTGTGAGTCACTTTGGATCAAAGCATCTGCTAAATGACTAAATGGAAATGACATGAATGTCCATGATGACTGTACAGAAACATTCCAACAGAACTGTGTATATGAGCTATCTTTGTAGAAACTGGATGTTTCAGGCTGTTAGTCTCAGTTGTTTCCCAGATATTTGCCACATAGCTCGCTGTGAAAGCTGCCTTATACTTAACATGTAGAGATATAAAACCGTGGAGCTGATGGATCTAAAAGTGACATGAAATCATTTAAAGATGATTGTTATTTCAGTGTCAGGGGAAGGAAATCATATCACTATCAGCACATAATGAATGTCCTTGTGTAAATGCTTTGAGAAACGTGTTGAGCATCATGCCCTCACTGTGCATGTGTTCTGTTTCTGAGCTGTAATGTGGTACAACGACTTCACATGAATTTAGGACGTTTTCCTGCTCCTGCCTCAGTCTCAGTGCACTCTGGATTCATCCTCTGGGAAGCAGGAACATCCACAGGAAACTGATGAACATCTGTCCAACAAAATCAGCGTCCTGATAAGCTGCTGCTAGAAGGACAAAATCCTGACCTGAGATCAGTCCAAGATCTGTCTTTTAAAATGGAATAAAGTGAAATGATGTGGTGAAATCTGCTGAAAGCTGTGAAACAACAAGTGCTGCTGGAAGTGTTTTCATGAAGAGCTCATTAAACTTTTTAAAGGAGGAATGGACTTTATTCCAGCAGCAGCTGGGACATGTGGGAAAGGATCACAGTGTTCATACTGTACATATCTGAGAACATCCACAGGAAGACACTTTATCATTTACATGCTGATTCTGATCAGTGAGGACATCACAAGAAGTGATGTCATCACTGATTATGACCTCACAGTTCTGCATGACATCATAGTGGAAACATGTCATCAAAGGACATGACATCACTGTAGTTTATAAAAGCCTGAAAGACAAACCGCCTGAAAAACAACACTTACTTAAAAAGTCCTTTTTGAGTCAAACCAAAATATCCTCTCCTGCACTTCTGTGGGGTGACAGAGTAGATGAAGAGATTCTGGAGAATGAGTCCAAGGGTTTCTACATATTTCCCTTTGAAAGAGGCAAAGAGGAAAGTTCTGAGGAAGCCGCCAACAGGCCAGAAACTGTAACACCGAGCTCAGAAAACGCTCAATCCCAGGTCTCTGCTGTTTCCAAGACACCCAACAAAGAAAATATCCTGTTGTTAAACGAGCAGTCAGAGGTCTCTGCTGCTCCTGTGACTCCTCACTCAGAGGATGTCCAGCTTGTGCAGAATCAAAAGTTCTCAACTTTTTGGAATATACAGATTATATAAAGTACTGTGGTCAAAAGTCTTAAAACACACCTCATTCCTTAATGTTTTGCCAGGATTCTGTTATTTCTTTAAGTAGTCTTCAGGAATAGTTCTCCAGGCTCCTTGAAGGACATCCCAAAGCTCTTCTTTGGATGTCGGCTGCCTTTTGTTCCGTTCTCTGTCAGATGATCCCACACTGCTTCAATAATGTTGAGGTCCAGGCTCTGGGGAGGATTCATGCCTCCATAAGACCTGTTGCCACTGATTTTCAGTCCACTTCTTGTGTCATTTGGCATAGCTCAGCCTTTTCTCCCTGTTTCCCTTCCTTAAGAATGGCTTCTTGACAGCCACCCTTCCATGGAGACCATTTCTGATGAGGCTTGGGCCAACAGTAGATGGATCAGCTGAAGGTCCAGATGCATCTCTCAGGTCCTGTGTCAGGTTTTGCTGGTTCATCCCTTGAGTTAGGAGCCTTTTTTTCCTGCTTGAATCATTCATAGGTCAGAGTTAAGTGACCTTAAAAACACATTCCTCTGAAAATGCTCAGGTACCAGGACTGGACGGAAAATGTCCAAAGAAAAACTCCTTCAGAAAGCTGGAGAACTATTGATCAGGACCACTTTAAAGAAGACAGGACAGTCAGAAAGAAATGAGGCTGGATCAGGAGTTTGTAATGAAACTAATTTCCACTGTTTTGCCTTTTAATGCGATGCGATACAACCCTTATTAAACAAGTTTAATGACATGTAGCTAAATGCTGATTTTTGCTGTAAAATACTCCTGAATACTAAATACTCTGAGCAGTGTTGTGCAAGTTCAAACTTAAACTTGTTCAAGGCTGAGTTCAGTCTTCTTTCCCTCTTTTATAGCTGGCATCTGTTTTAGGACACCACTTTCCATCAGTTTCTGTCGTGCTGGCTGATGTGGGAGTGTTGCTGTGTGCTTCCAAACATATCTATAACTACACATGTCTGGAACTATCCAAATGCATTTGTATATATGGTGTTTCTGCCCGTGTCTGGTGCAGAAATCATTGCACAGTCTGAAGTGAGCATCAGTCCTATGGGGAGCCGAGGTTAACACGAAGCTGCAGAAGCCACCAAACAAGCAACCTAACCACCATCTCTGCACCACTTTGAGAAGAGATTATTTACATCTGTAGGATGCTAAATGTAAAGTGAATTGCTTTATGATGAATGATATCAGTTAATAATGTGGCTCAAGCAGAGCTTGGATGATAAGAATGGTTTTATGAACTTCTGAGGAATAAGTTGTATTTAAATGAGCAATAACTGTCTGATCTAAAATGCACTCAGATAAAGATCAAGTCCATGCATTCATTCAAGCTGTGTTTATACCACATTAAAAAGGATCATGAACTAAACGTTTCCAATCAGCTGAGTCCTCATTTCACCTTTGTCAGTTCAAAACTGACAGAAAATACAAACTCCATGCACAAACACTGCTTTAGATTGATTTCAGAGGTGAAACTGCTGCAGCTGCTGGTCAGAAAGAAGCAACCTGAGTCAGCTTCAAAGTAGGTTTCACTCTCCACTTTAAACTTCTAGAAAGACATAGCAGTGTAGAAGTTTGTATTTTGGGGATTTTATGTTACTTTTGGCTTGTTTTTAATCTGTTAGTATTAATATATCTGTATGTGATACTTTTTTTTTTAAATTCTCTATTTGGTGCAGCTAACATGAACATGACAGATCAGCATGATGATCAGCTGTCATTTCACATCTTTATGGTCCCACCAGAGGACAACAAAGCGTGAACCGTCTGTACTTAAACTGTAATCTGACCTTGAAGACTCTTTGTATTTGTTAGTTCCACATTTGACCCTAATCAGTGTAAAATTAAAACATTTTAACAGCCTTAAAACATATTTAAAGTGGCTAATTGTTAGTTCTGCCAAAGCTATGGTACCTGGTTCTGGTTGTGGGTCCTGGTCCTGGCTGTGGCTCTGTGGTTGGGTGCTTTCAGCTCTCAGTCTGGTGTGTTTGAAGGTTTCTGCCCAGTTTTCCCTCCTCATGCCTGATCTGAGCTCTCAGCTGCTGTTTTTCACAGCAGGACAACACCTGACTTCATGAGGTTGCTAAAACAGCAGCTTCATTGTTTTAGTCACGTTTCCAGTCCAGTTGGTCGCGGGACAGACATCAGACCGCTCAGAAAAACACAACCGCTGTGAGAGAAAGATTTTCACCTTTGCAACATTTTGCTTTGAACCACAGCTAATGCTTTGAACCACAACTGATGTGTTGAATGTTTACAGCAAGAAAACCAAGAATATTGTCAGCTCTTAAATATCTGAATAACATCAGTGATTAAATAAGTGATCAAATGTGTCTGGATCATCACACGTGCGCAACCTTCCAGCTGTTTTTCAGCTTCCAGGAAATCTGGTCTGTGATGGATCCTGATAGAAAAGCATGACTCAGTTATTTCAGAATAAAACTCTCTGCAGAAACAAGTTTTGTTTTAACGGACAGGTGGAAGATTTACACATTTAATGGGGTAAATAAGTCCAGTCAGATATCAATATATGATCCAAATCTTCAACAATCAAACAAACAACAATGTAGTAACATCTCTGTGAAACACCAGCATCAGATTCATTGAATAATTTTTGCTTTAAGGAAGCACGGCTGCATTTAGGTTGAAGTTCAGCTTTATTATTGTGAATAATTAGCAGAAAAGACAGGAAACAGAACAGATAGAAGGAAAACAATATTTAGAGCAGATAACACCATATTAACACAAACACTCAGTTCTGCTGCATTCTTTATATGATCCATGTTTTTTAACAGCTTTTGCTACACAAACTAAAACACATTTGAATAGAAAGACACATTTGCCTTTTTTTCTAACAGTTTGACCCAATTAGGTCTTAGTAAGATGTATGAGACAGGCTTTGGTCAAACTCATCACGCCTATGACAAGTTAACCAGGAAGAAAGTTTTCGAACAGAACTCGACTGTCTCTGACAGAACTGAGTAATTCTATCAGTTTAAACCAGAGTCCCTAAACATTGGAGCAGAATCAGTGAAGATCTGTCAGCAGGTTGGAAATTCATCTTGGCTGATTGCAGCTCAGTGATTCCTCTCTGATATCACAGTTTGTCACATGTGCAGCAAACTAGCTGCAGCTGACATCAACTGAATGGTCTCAGTTGAAGTGAGCTGCAGAGAAACACAACATACTGATATTCTGTGTGAAGCTTTGACTGGAAACACACAGAAAAACAACATCCTGGAAGAATGGCAGCTTCCATCTTTAAAGGACTGGAAGAGGAAGAAGTTTCCAAGGAATCATTTAGAAGAGTTTCAAACAGAAACTGACTGAATCCATGAATCTGAAAAGGTGTTTCTGAGTGAAAGAGACAGACATGTACAGACTGAACTATCTGTTCAATAGTGATTCTCTGACAGGAGGAAACTCTTTATACTCAACACAGAGACACTGAGGAACCAGGAAACCTGTACCAGAACCCAAATCCAGGCAGCAGAGGTTCTTCAGTGAATGTGGTGTTGAAGGTGTGGAGGTGGATCAGTGTGTCAGAGGAGACTCTGTAGAAGGACAGAGTGCCAGCAGGACGGTCCACATACACTGCTGCTCTGTTAGAGACAGAGGAGGAGGAGGAGGAGGAGGAGATACATGTTCCTCTGTTATTGTGACAGACAGAATAACCTCCATCAGAGCACCTCAGACTCCAGGACAGATCATTCCATCCAAACACACAGTCTCTGCCTCCTCTCCTGCTGATTCCTCTGTAACTCACTGATATATAAACTCCTCCTCTCCACTCGACCTCCCAGTAACAGCGACCAGTCAGAACATTTCTACACAGCAGCTGACACCAGTCATCAAATCTGTCTGGATGATCAGGATATGACTGAACCTCCTCCTCCACCCATGTCACCTTCTTGTTGTTGTCAGACAGTTTCAGGTTTCTGTTCACTGTGTTTGTGTCGATTGTGAGTTGACAGGAATCTGATGGAGAGAACAAACACAATCCAGCTGCAGTTATTGATCTATCATCTGTTCACTTTGATCAATGAGTGATGTGACAGTGTGAAGATGGTTGGATGTCATGAATCAGATGAAGAACACACTTACACTTCCTCAGACCTGGTGTCAACCATCGTTCTCCAGCAGGCTCCACCCTGAAAGGAGGAGGGGGGTCAGAGCAGCACAGTCTCTTTCAGCATGCAAACATGGACATTACATGGCTCTCACACACACATTGTTCTACACTGAGAAAGGAACAGTTCAACATCTGGACAGATAACACTAAGTGTAGCTACTCTAAATCTATTTTGTGTGCTTGTGCTCAAGCATAGTTAGAGAAGAATATCAGGCATTATTAGTGAGTTACTTTTCCTCTTCTGATGAAGCTATGCTAACAGTTTTATACACAGGCTAAACATGTTATTGACCTATTTCTGTTAAGAGATTAAACTCATCTGATACAGGGTTTAAGGACAAAACGACAAATGTAAAATTACTTTTTGAGTAAATTCTGACCTATGAACAGCTTTCGCTCTTGTCCTTGGACATGTAATTGTATTGTAATGACCCAATTATAGTGACCAAATTATCACGGTTAACGATATTATTCTCAACTGCTGTACAAATGTCCAAAAGACACATACATTGAAATCATTTCATGAAATCTTGTGATTTTCTTGTCATACTAAAACATTAGAAGCCAAAATCTTATCAAACTTTCACATTAAAAGGGCAGGCAACAGGCACAGAAAGAGAGTTTATTATATAACTCGCTGTCAATATCAACTTGTGTTTTTAACTCGCTATCATAAATATTCCGTATGTTCTTCCTAACGTTAATGAACATGTTTACATTCTTTTACGCATCCTTACATTGTGTCGGCTCCACTCAATTAGTGTTGGGAAGTTCGACTCTTTTGGCTGAATCGGATCGTTTACTCTCGAACAGTAAATTGAACGAATCTTTGAACGAATCATTTCGTTCATATTTCCAGCAGGTGGCGCTGTAGCCCTACTGTAGGCGTTGCACTAAATGGCCACGGTTCTAAACACTTAACACTGAAGGAAACATAGTTTGCTTCAGCTGAGCTGACAAAATACAATACACGAAATGCCACAAACAATTTAAACCATGTGAAAACCTGGGAAAGCAAATACACAATAAGGTGACTTGTGTCTGTATCCTCTCTGCCATTGTTGTTTAAAGCCCGACACTGACTCGGTAGCTGTCACGTGACAAATTAACGAACGAGAACGATCCGTTCAGCCCTGTCACGTGACAGCTGGTAGAGGACAAATGAATGTAAAACTCACATTCATTTAGACAATTAGTAACACAATTTAGTGAGAAAAAAGTAACAATAAGTTCCCTAAAATGTTACATAGTGCATTTATTGTGTCTTCTTCTTCTTATTATTATTATTATTATATTATACTATTTTATGGTAGAGTATAACACAAAATCAATATGTTGATATAATTTTCAAAAGTATCTATTCACATTATTACATTATCATTTATCTATTTACACACTTCACGCATTATATACACAACAACACTATACACATCTACAAGAACCGAAGACCACTAATTAATTATGATTTCATGACAAATGAATGAACATCACAAATCAGACATCATTCATTTCCTCCTTCGTTTCTCAGTCCACAGTAGAGCCCTGCGCGGGACTGTTTTCTTCACCCGCTCCCGCTGAATTTCTGTGTGCTGTAAAGACCTTCTTTGAGCTTCCTTTCCACATCATTTATTGACATCCTGTCGCTAGGATACATCCCGATCTCACAGTGTTTTTAGCCGCCAGCCGCCAGCAGTTGAGTCGTGAACGAATCAATACTGTTTCCTGTGCAATGATCCGTCACCCCAGGAGTTGAGTCATGAACGAATCAATACTGTTTCCTGTGCGAGGATCCGTAACCCGAGGAGTTGAGTCGTGAATGAATCAATACTGTTTCCTGTGCGAGGAGCCGTAACCCGAGGAGTTGAGTCGTGAACGAATCAATACTGTTTCCTGTGCAAGGAGTTGAGTCGTGAACGAATCAATACTGTTTCCTGTGCGAGGATCCGTAACCCGAGGAGTTGAGTCGTGAATGAATCAATACTGTTTCCTGTGCGAGGAGCCGTAACCCGAGGAGTTGAGTCGTGAATGAATCAATACTGTTTCCTGTGCGAGGAGCCGTAACCCGAGGAGTTGAGTCGTGAACGAATCAATACTGTTTCCTGTGCGAGGATCCGTAACCCGAGGAGTTGAGTCGTGAACGAATCAATACTGTTTCCTGTGCGAGGAGCCGTAACCCGAGGAGTTGAGTCGTGAACGAATCAATACTGTTTCCTGTGCAAGGAGTTGAGTCGTGAACAAATCAATACTGTTTCCTGTGCGAGGATCCGTAACCCGAGGAGTTGAGTCGTGAATTAATCAATACTGTTTCCTGTGCGAGGAGCCGTAACCCGAGGAGTTGAGTCGTGAACGAATCAATACTGTTTCCTGTGCGAGGAGTTGAGTTGTGAACGAATCAATACTGTTTCCTGTGCGAGGATCCGTAACCCGAGGAGTTGAGTCGTGAACGAATCAATACTGTTTCCTGTGCGAGGATCCGTAACCCGAGGAGTTGAGTCGTGAACGAATCAATACTGTTTCCTGTGCGAGGAGTTGAGTTGTGAACGAATCAATACTGTTTCCTGTCCTGCTGACTGAGCTTATGCAGCAGCCGCCTGTCATATGGGGAGGAAGGGATACTGCGTGAAAATGAACGAATTACTCACTGAGACTACTCATTACTCCCGAGTCATATAAAAGATTAGTTCATCTCGAACGAATCGTTCGCGAACAACACATCACTACACTCAATGGAGCACACACAGCCGACAGTAGACTGGGTGCCTTCGGTTCCGTTTCATTTGGAGACACTTAGCAACACAGCTGCCAACACGGATAGTCTAAAAACAATTATGTTGTTGCATTTTAGGGGGATAGATACTGCTCAAAACTCTGGTATACATCATTGACAAGTTATCAACAAGTTACACGATCTTCCTAAAGCCGATGTCTCTCACATGATGTATTTGAACCAAAGCATGTGAAAGGAGCTGAGCAGTAAGAATTTCCGCTCCTCGCTAATATAGGTGTTCGATCCACTGCTCAAAGTCACACCAAAACGCTCCGCTCAGTTCTGCTTTCTGCTCAGCAAAAATTTTTTGTCAACAGGTCCTGCCTAGTCTACAGCAAGTCCAAGGATTCTGTCATGTGCTTTTGTTGCCGGCTTTTTGATGAAGGAGATACACAGCTGAGCTCCAACACCGGCTTTAGCAACTGGAAAAACCTCTAAGCTCACCTTAAGCAACATGAGAGGTCTGTCCAACACGTCTCACACATGGATGCCTGGCACACACTGAGCACTCACCTTCGAAGTGGCACAGCTATTGATCAGGTGAGACAGGATCTCATAAATGCTGAAGCTACTAGATGGAAATAAATTTGAAAAAGATTGCTTGCCATTGTTAGCCATCTAGCTGAGCATAATCTTGCATTTAGAGGACACAGAGAGAAGCTGTATGAACATAGCAATGGCAATTTCCTGGGACAAGTGCAATTAATGGCTCAATTTGACCCCGTCATGAAGGAGCATCTCTGGAGAATTCAAGAAAAACAGCTCACAGATACATACCCCAGTAAGCATATTCAAAATGAATTAATATGCCTTGTTGCACAGTGCACCACTGATGCATTAGTAGAGCGCGTGAGAAGGGCGAAATATTATGCTATCATCATGGACTGCACACCAGATGTCAGCCACGATGAGCAACTGTCAGTGGTAATGCGGATTGTTAATTGTGAGCTCACAAAGGGAGTGTCCATCCATGAGCACTTCATGGGATTCCTTGTGGCAGATGACACCACTGGCAAAGGTCTTCTTGACCTGTTTCTGGGACACCTGGAAAGACTGGGCTTGGATCTCTCCGACTGCCATGACCAGTCATATGATAAAGGCAGCAACATGCAAGGGAAAAGGCAAGGGGTCCAGGCGAGGCACCTTCAACTCAACCCCAAAGCACTGTGTGTTCCATGTGGCAGCCACACATTAAACCTGGTGGTTGGGGATGCTGTCAAGTCAAAACAATTTCTTTAGGGTACTTTGGGACATTGCAAAGGCTGTATAATTTGTTTAGTGGCTCTGTTCAACGTTGGACAATTCTTCAGGATCATGTGAAAGATTTGTCAGTAAAAGCCTTGTGCACAACAAGATGGGATCGTCGTTTGGATGCTGTTAAGGTGGTGCGCTACCAGCTTCTTGAGATTGTGGATGCGTTGACAGCTGTGCAGGAGCGTGCAACAGTGAAGAAGGACCCAGAATGTGCCTCCACTGCTGAAAGCCTCAGAGACAACATGACAAAGTGGTCATTCATGGTGAGTACCTTTGTTTGGTACAATGTGTTGTTTCACATAAACCGTGTCAGTAAAATCTTGCAGAGCCCCAGTGTGTCAGTTGAGACTGTAAGGAGAGAGGTCATGGCAGTGTCCAACTATCTGGAGGAATTTAGAGAGCATGGCTTTAAGTCTGCACAAACAGATGCCAGGGAAATGGCAGAGAAGATGGAGGTTGAGATGAGCTGGCCTGAGGTGCGACAGAGAGCAAGAAAAAGGCAGTTCGATTATGAGGGGAGAGATGAGACTCGGTCTATTCCAGAGGAGCTCTTTAAAAGAGAGTTTTTCCTCCATCTTGTTGACACAGCCAGTGCAACTTTAAAAGAGAGATTCTCAAACATGCAGGTTTTCTATAACCTTTATGGGTTTCTTTACTCATCTGAGCTATTGAGAAGCACCGTTCAGGGAGGAAAGCTTGAAGAGTGCTGCAGAAAGCTGGAGCAAGCAGTGGAGGATGTGGATGCAGAGGACCTTAAGATGGAGATCGAAGGAGCTGTTCGGTCCTTCCCCCCACACATCACATCACCACTTGAAATGCTAGAGCATATATATAAGGAGAGTGTCTTAGACATTTATCCAAATCTGAGCATAGCTCTAAGACACCCTGTCACTGTAGCTTCAGGTGAGAGAAGCTTTTCAACACTGAACTGACTGAAAACGTGCATGCGTTCCACAATGTCTCAGCACAGGCTGTCTGCCCTCGCAACCATTTCAATAGAACATGAGGTCTGAAAAACACTGGATATGGACTCAGTGATAGGCAGGTTTGCTGAGGCCAAAGCACGAAAGGTCAGATTTGTATGAGTATGATCTCAACTGTGCCTCCTGGTCATAAGAAGAAGATGAATAAAGAAGACTAGGACTAATACAGGAACTAAGGAGCAGGAAGAATACAGGGACAGAAGAGATGAAGAGAAAGTAATGGACAAAGGCAAGAAAGACATGAACATAACATTCCAGGGAGAGAGGATAGAATATTCTCTAGAGGCAGATAAATAAAGTGACAGAAGGAGAGAAAGGAGGAGAGGATAGCACAACGACAGGGACAAGAAGAGATGGTAATCATTTTACAATACATTTAAATATGATTCAATTTCAATTCAATTTTATTTATATAGCGCCAGATTACAACAATTGTCATCTCAAGGCACTTAAGTAATATAGTCCAATTCAAGCCAATTGGAATTCAATTCATTGTAATCATAATCCAATTAATTCATATAGAGCCAATTCAAAAATTAATATCCTAGCTAAGGAAACCAACAGATTGCACCGAAACTTCTCCAATCTCCAACTCCAATCTCCCGTCCTGAGCGTGCCTGTGGCGACTGTGGAAAGGAACGACTCCCTTTTAACAGGAAGAAACCTCTGGCAGAACCAGACTCAGGAAGGGTGGCCATCCGCCTCGACCAGCTGGGGTTTGAGAAGACAGAAAAGAGGGAAAAGAGGGGGGAAAAACACCATAACGCCATTCAAAGGATATCTGTTGGAACAGGGAAACATAGGTTAATAATCACAATAATGTCACATGTACATAAAATCAATTTTGAAATTAAACAGGGGGAAAAAGAGAGCAAAGTGAGGAAAGGTGTGACAGATGAGGTCCCCCAGCAGTCTAAGCCTATAGCAGCTTAACTATGGGATGTTTCAGGATTACCTGAGCCATCCCTAACTATAAACTTTATCAAAAAGGAAAGTTTTAAGCCTAATCTTAAAAGTGGAAAGGGTGTCTGTTTCCCGGACATTTACTGGCAGCTTATTCCACAAGAGAGGGGCCTGATAACTGAAGGCTCTACCTCCCATTCTACTTTTAGAAACTCTGGGAACAACAAGTAAACCTGCAGTTTGGGAACGAAGTGCTCTGTTAGGAAAATATCTTACAATGAGATCTTTAAGATATGATGGAGCTCGGTCATTAAGAGCTTTATATGTGAGAAGAAGAATCTTAAATTCTATTCTGAATTTAACAGGGAGCCAATGAAGAGAAGCTAAAACTGGAGAAACATGATCTCTCCTGTTAGTTCTCTCAGAGAATATGTGGGACAGCCCAATAATAAGGAATTACAGTAGTCCAATCTTGAAGTAACAAATGCATGAACTAGTTTCTCTGCATCACCCTGAGACAGGATGTTCCTGATTTTAGCAATATTACGAAGGTGAAAGAAGGCAGTCCTAGAAACCAGTTTTATATGTGCGTCAAATGATAAATTCTGGTCAAAACTCCACTCATAACTCCAAGGTTCCTCACTGTAGAACTAGAAGCCAAGGAAATACCATCTAGAGTAACTATATAACTAGACAATTTCTCCCTGAAGCGCTCAGGTCCAAAGAGAACAACTTCAGTTTTGTCTGAATTTAAAAGCAGACAGTTCTGAGTCATCCAGGTCTTTATGTCTTTAAGACAGGCTTGTAGTCTGACCAACCTGTTGGTTTCATCTGGTTTCATAGATAAGTACAGCTGAGTATCATCAGCATAACAATGGAAATTTATGCCACGCTGTCTGATAATGTTACCTAATGGAAGCATGTATAAAGTAAAAAGAATCGGTCCAAGCACAGAACCCTGAGGAACTCCATGACTCACTCCAACGTATGAGGAAGATTCTTCATTTACAAGAACAAACTGGAATCGATCAGATAAATATGACTTAAACCAGCCTAATGCAGTTATTTTAATCCCAATAACATGTTCAAGTCTCTGTAACAGAATGCTGTGATCAATCGTATCAAATGCAGCACTGAGATCCAACAGGACAAGCACAGAAACAAGTCCGCTATCAGAAGCTAACAGGAGATCATTGGTAACTTTCACCAGTGCTGCTGTTTGATAATTCCTGTCACTACTTGATTAACCTGCTGTTATTATGTGACAGAGACAGAAGTCCATCATCTACCAGAAAAGTCCTGCTGGATAATCAAGGTAATTGACACCCATTTACTCATAGAAAAGTGGACAAAAAGTATGCAGAGCCCCATCATACAATATGAATTTTGTACATACTTTATATCATATTGCATGAAAAAAGTTAAATTGTTAATATGTTTTGTATTTATTTTCTTTGTTGTTTATTTTAAAGGTCCAGTTCCAGATATCTACACATCCCCGATGTATGAGAAGAAAAAGTAGCAGCAACAACAAGTAGGAAATTCTTTCTTAGACATAATGTGCAATGAAAAAACATGGACAACAAAACACATGGATGGACTCAAAACACATGGATGGACTCAGACAAGAAAATGACGATTGTGGATATCAAATAAGCCACTCTCTCTCTCCCTCTACTTCTCTCCCGTTCAAGCTCTCAAGCATTACTTGCTTTACACAATGTCACCTTTACATCAACCTCACTCCCATACACCCACTCTCTACTACTCCAACTAAGTTCTCCCTCTTTCTCACTCACACAACTGTCTGGTGAGTTTTCTTTTAAAAAAAATAAAAGTTTTGCATTTTGACTGGTGTTATATTTGAAACTTATTTCTCACATTCTTCTCTTTATTTAATGCAAGTAGCCTATTGACGGGTCCCTTTGTGTTAAAAGAACGGTTTTGAAGGGCCCCCTAGCTAAGTTCACCTTGGGCCCCCAAATTGCTAAATCCGCCACTGACCGTTACATCACTCGTAGACACCCAACACAAATATCTGCTGTTTCTGTTCAACCAGTGTTTCTGCAGTGAGCAAAGGAAAAAGGCTCCTACATGTGTGATTGTTCATGTAACACTCAGCAGGAAGCAAAAACACAGGGCTGAGTGCAGGACAGAGAACATGTTTCCAGCTCTTCCTCCTCTATCAGACATTGTGTGTGGCTGCAGCAGGCCTCTCCATACCTGAGTTTGTGTGGATCCTTCAGTGCAGCCGTCAGCAGCTTCACTCCTGAGTCTCCTGGATGGTTGTAGCTCAGGTCCAGCTCTCTCAGATGGGAGGGGTTGGAGGTCACAGCTTCAGCCAGAGAAGCACAGCCTTCCTCTGTGATCAGACAGCCTGACAGGCTGCAGACACACAAAACAACACAGAAACTCTGAGAGAACTGCTCTGAAATTGAAGCTGAATGTCATCAAATGTTCAGAGAAACTGGAACTGTCCCACATTACTGACTTTGTGTCTTCATAAATCTAAGTCAGAATCAAACTACACACACGTGGATGAACCTGATTTCCCATTTTAGCCACAAATACATGCAGACACTCCCCTATTGAGTCCTTTTCAGATAAAAACATGGTCTGCACCACAGTAAGGGCAACATGTTTATGTTTATGTATTTAGCAGACGCTTTTACCCAAAGCGACTTACACTGGTAGGCAGGAAGGACCCCCACTGGAGGTAGTACTTTTCATGCAGGGGATTTGAACCCTGGTCTCCCACACAAAAGGCAGCAATCATACCACTACTCTTTCCAGTCCCCAGGATGTAACGATAAGGAACTGTACAAATGTACAAAAAACACATACGTTGAAATAATTTCACGAAATCTTGTGATTTTCTTGTCATACTAAAAAATTAGAAGCCAAAATCTTATCAAATTGAAACGTTCTCATTAAAAGGGCAAGCAACTAGCACAGAAAGAGAGTTTACTATATAAGTCACTCTTATATAAGTGAGTTCCACCGCTCAAAGTCACACCAAAACACTTCGCTCAGTTCTGCATTCTGTATTCCGCTCTGGTGAAATTGCTCCAAGTTCGCTCAAATTTTAAAGAAGAAGCAATTCATCTGGGGACACACTGCGTGGCGTACGTGTAGCGTGTTTGTTGCGTGACACAATGAAAGATTTTTTAAGTGTAGGCTAACAGTTTTGTTAATTGTTCAGGCTGCTCTCACCCACAGTTGTATGAAAACGTACGAAAAGTTATGCACAGATTTCCGTGCATAATCCTACGAATATTCGTCAACACGAGTGACCAATGCACCTGCGCAAAGCCTAAAGTCAGGGCTGACGTGCCTTTTATTCACAGAGGAAAATAAACATTTTAGAATAGTTTCAACATTATAATACATTGTTGAAAGCGAAAATTTTACTTTTTATTTTTACAATCTTCCTCCAGGGAAAGTATGCAAGCTTTAGTTTGTTAGTTATTAACCTGTAAAGTTTATTTTCGTTTCAAATGTTGCTATGCTGGTTACTAAGGACGCTACTGTCGCTGCAGCTTCTGCAAACGTCACGTTAATCACAATAGGTTACTTTTTTGGTTGTTTGTTTTAATTTGCCTTTATTCCGGCTTTGCTGCTGAAACACGCTATAAAGGAAATACACGCAGGCAACGGAGAAATAAGATTGTTTTGGATGAACAACAGCGCATCCTGAAAGATCACTGTCCACTGACATCTTCTGCATCGAATCAGAGCACCGAGGTGAAAGGAGAGAGCTGGAATAATTATAATTACAGGAGGTTGTATTCACAGACATCTAATATATAAACAAATAATATAAAGATGAGTTTTATTTGTCATTCTTATGCCTCACATAAAAACGAAATTGTGTGTTCACACATCCACCGTTTGGAGATCAGTGCAGTTAATTTCAACAATAAATAAGGAAACATGGATAAATAAATCAAAACAGATAAAAATGGTAGGGATAAAAGAGAAAAATAATTATTATTAAATAGGTGCTCTAACAAATAAACAGATATAGACACCACACACTCGTAGCTGTTCTGTTTTGAGCTAAACTAACACAATTTGGACAGGGTGGAGCGAATAAAATGAGACCCAGGCTGGCTGAATTTACTGCAAGATCGAAATGTTAAGAAACACTGTAAGTGTTCGGAAATCCATTTGTAGCGAACTTAAGTGTGGAATTTAATACAAACTTAAGACTTTAAATGACTGCAACATTCTTTTGTGGGGATGGTCAGTGTGGAAATACCAGATGGGGGATTTCTACATCAAAGAAGAGAAATTTACAACAACCCTTGCCCACAAAAGCATTTTGGGGAGTTTTCTCAGCCCCTCTTTCCACAGACCTGTGTCATAAATTTAGGTAAATGCATTAATAGCTTAGTGCTAACTAAGCTGAACAAACAACGGACCCTTTCAGGAGAGTATTGGGGAAAACCAGAACAGGACCCTTCTGACCCTATATGGTTCAAAGTAAACAATGGTGACAGTTTGCCCTGACTCTGACTCAAGCCAGAGACAGCCGCTGCATGGACCTCTCAGAAGGATCTCACCCAGAATCACTTTTTAGCTGAATCTTGAAACTGTATTAAATGTGCTTTATATCGTTATAGAAGTTCTTTCATGTTCTCAGTGATATCACAAGCTGCATTTTAATACCTTTTTCATGATCGTACGTGGAAGGATATGAAAGAAGTAATTATTTTGGAGAATGACCAATCAGCTTATGGAGCCACATTGCCCCCGAGTGGTCCAGAGTACTGAATAGTTAAACCCAAAACTAAGTCAACAACTTGCATATGACATGTGACATTTATATGAAATAATGCAACTGTTAACCAATGCTTCAGCTGTTTCTTATTGTATTCTGTGTTCAACACAGGAAAATAACATTGTTTGGTTCGTTATTCATACGTCCTAATTTTACAGATATCCATCTGAATAACCACTCATAACCATCATGTTATGTTATGTTATGTTGTTTTTGCTGTGTTTATATTCTAAGTCTATGTTATATCTTTACCCTTTATATCTTAACAAGTTATGATGTTTTAGAATCCTCTGAACAAATGTTTATGAGACGGAGGAATGCAGGAGTCGAGTTGCTTTGAGGCACCCTCGTTGCAGGTCACCTTACAAAATATGCCCAGGCAGACGTCACAACAGGCATACCATTGGCAAAAAGAGTAGCGTAGGCCTACGTCATGCCCCGCCTCCGCGAATCAAACTCCGGAAACCGCGAGGAAAAGTCAAAATATTGAATAGAATATTGTTTTGAGAATAGAGAATAAAGAATAAAGAATAGAGATGAAAAGATGAAGAGCAAAGAGTTTTAAGATTGATGGAATGAGAGTTTGGCAGAGAGTCTTTGAAAATGGCAGGAGAGGAAGATGAGATGGAAGAAGAAGGTCCGAAAAAAGACAGAAAGAGAAAAATGTAGTAGAAAGATACGTTTTGCGATTTTGTTCGTCCGTCATCCTGTCTCCTCTCAATAGCACGTTTTAAACTCCTCACATATTTTTGATCACCAAAAGGAGCCAGCGTTCAGCTTGTCAACCTTTTTGTCAATCTTTGGTGAATTTAAGTTCACCTCATCAGAGTTGGTCAGCAACCAAAACCAACTCGACCCTTGGACAATTTTGTCAATATTTGCTGTGATTTCCGACACAACACCCGTTTGTCTTCGAGCTACCAGAAGCCCTCCGGCGCATGAAAGCGACCAGTCCAGTCCCTGAAAGTCAACCACAATGAAGGCTGCGAGATGCGGAACCGAGAGAGACCCAGTGGGACCCGCTGGCGATGACCTGTGGTTCGGAGCAGACCTAACCGTAAGATCTGCCGTGTTCTTACATTTCAGACGGTATGCGGTGGGTGTCGAGAGAATTCGCTGTTAAAATGATAAATTAACCCAAGTTGTTAGCCTTTAAATTCAAATAGTAACAAAGCTCGACTATTTGAATGATTCCGGTATTCATCCATCCCCTCCCCTTAGTTCTTTTCAATTCACTAAGTGTTTCTTATATAATCATCCATATTCAAAGCATTTCTACTGTTGTCTTAAGGTTCTTAAGGTCTTTGGTCATGTCATTTTAATAAATGGTTCATATATATATATACATATATATATATATATATGTATATATACATATATATCATATATATAATTAACAGGTTGTGTGGTATGTTTTGTTTACGTATGTGTCAGTCATACCAAACGAGGATTCACAAAGTAACGCTGAGACTGAATATTAATTTTAACATACCAGAATGGCAAGATTCTGTCTTTTTCCTTCTTTGAAGGTGGTGCCCATAATACGAGGTTAAATAAGGTTTATTTAAATAGTGAGAACTTCTGGTAAATCCTTATATTTTATGACATTACGCTACAATGACCTGAGTGTTTCCAGTTTGCAGTTTGGATTCTTCAGTCCAGCAGACACCTGCTTCACCCCTGAATCCTGCAGGTTGTTGTTACTCAGGTCCAGTTCTGTCAAACTGGAGGACTGGGAGCTGAGAGCTGAGGACAGAGCTGCACATCCTTCATCTGAGAGGTTACAGACACTCAGCCTGAAGAGACAATTACAGTGAAAAACAACAGCTGGGATCAGAATTAATCACCTCTAATGCTCATTGTGGACTGAAAGACAACTTATAGGGAACATCAGGTTTATAAGCCTGTGATCATGTCCATACGGTGGTTTTTAATGCTCAAAGACACATCAAGAGTGAAACATGGAGTCCACATGGTGGCTGAGCCTGTCCACCTTGGAACTGCAGCTTATCAGAGACAGTCTCAGAATTGGATTCAAACAGCAGAGGGTTTCATGGGGAACAAACCTTAGGAACTAATCCCATCAGATTGATGGTGACTTCAGAGCTGCCAACCAGGAACAAAGTCTAACATTCATCAGAACATCATTCCCTTTGTGATAATGCAATCATCTCATAATGTCATTGTGAAGTGTTGGGTGACTCTAAACTGAGCTCCTCTCAGGTCCTGTCCTGTTCACCATGTATATAACTGACAGAGTTTCACACTGACCTGATGGTGGTGTCCATCTTTATGCTGATGACACAGTCCTCTGTTATAGAGCTCAAACTATAAGCATGGACACTGAAAAACTGCAGCTTGTTGTCTTCAAAGAGCTTTTTTTTAATGTAAAACTTGTTTCAAATGCAGATAATCCTGTTTTCTACAACTGTGACTGTGGATGGAACTTTTTCTGACTTTATAAATAAATGTTTTTGTAATATTTGGACAGATGACAGACTCACTGTTAAACTCATGAATCAGATTTAAGTGACATGTGTAAAGAGTTTTTATACAGAAAAGAGGCAGTTTTTCTACATTGTGTGGACACAGAATGGAGGAGGAAATGTTGATCTATATGCATCCACCAGTCTCTACTCTGACACTCTGGATGCCATCTATCACTCTACAGTTAGATCTGTGACAGGTTAACCTTCAGCTTCATCACTGCACTCTTCATCAGACTGTAGAGTGTCCTCTCTGTGGAAACTGGACATGTGGAACTGATCAAATATGTTCTGCAGACTGACTTCAGTTACAGGATCCATCAGTAAATACTGAGCTTCATTTTCAGGGAATAAGGAACAGATACTGAATTTAAATACTTTGGTATCCCTAAACAAGAAGAAGATGGAAAGCAGTGACAACTACAACTTACAGACTTTCTATCAGTGCTGTTTACACTTTCATCTGTTTTATTATGTGTTTGGAGAATTATTCTCACACTGTGTTGAATATTTCACCCTCTTATATAATTTCCTTTTGGGATAAATAAAGTGTTTTTCATTTCATTAATTTACACATTGTAACTGTCTACTTTTGTAACATCAACTTTGACGACATGAACTCATCCCACTCTGCTCCAGCATGCACCACCAGAGCCAGGAAGACCCCGCTCCTACTCACATGCTTACTTGTATATTTTCATTTATGTCAGATTCATTTTTACTGTTTTATTCTTATTTTGCTACCTTGCACAGTTGAGCTTGTTGCAAAGTACATTTCACTGCTGGTGTTCAGCTACATGTGACAAATAAAGATGGTTGATTATTGATCAGTAGTTAATTATCTCATTATGTTAACAAATCAAAGCAGTTTTTCATGATAACTTGTTCATTTATGTCCTAATCTTGGCATCACATCATGTTTTAAAGCAGTGACTTTGAAAAGCTTTATGGAAACAGAAAACAACTTCCTGAATGTCACCAAAAGCTTTTTCTGCTCTGTGGAGGCATTTTTGGCTTTTTTCTAAAACAAATTAATATAATTAAGATGTTAGTCACATGACTGATCACAGGTTGCTGCCTGTAATGACAAAGGCCAAATTGCTGTTTGAATGATCAGTAAAGTCTCCAACTTTGTGGTGGAACCACACAGTGTCATCTTTCGCCGACATTCTCTGTAGAATTGCTAAAGTGTCCTGAGCACTGATCCTTTTTGGTTGTGACATTGTGAAGTCTGGGTCTGCGTGACAGGTTGTTTCTTGCCCACAACATTCACATTTTTTATGACATTCCCTTCCTTCATCGAATCTAAATAGTACGAAGTCCATTGAATCTTACAAAAAGGCACATCAGCTATAATCAAACCCACATAGTCAACTTGAACGAGACTATTTCTAAGGTAACACAATTTGTCTTTTGCCATTGTGAAATGCCAGCACGGTTTTTGTAACAAATGTTATAGTTGAAAAATGGCAAATGTTCCTTTTATGGCCAGTGATTCTCACAGAAGGGCACATCAGAGTTGCTGGTCTGCAGAATATCCTGTGTGTGGGGGTGGGGTGCTGGCAGGGACACAGCTCAATAATTAGGATTTTTTTACACAACAATGGAAGGCAGTTAGTGGTATGTTAGACTTATTCACACATTTGAGGGAGATTTCATTGCAGACTAAAGTCTGCACTTTGGGGCTTTTAGTGTTAAAGTACACTTAAAGTACAAGTGTTTGTGGATGGAAATGACACCCTTTAAGAAAACTACAACAAATATACTAAAGCAGAGCCTCCTGTAATTCTACCAGACTATAAATAAATGTTTCAACCAAAGTTCATGTGTGTGTGCTGTGCAGATGAGATCGGAGGAAAGTGACACAGCTCTGGAGAAATTTTACTTTGTGGATTTTAAAATGGATCTGAATATGTTTTCAGATTATTGCATCACAGACACTATATGAAGCTGAAACAGCAGAAAAACCTGACCTGAGAGTTTCCAGGTTACAGTGTGGACTCTGCAGTCCATCAGACAGCTGCTTCACTCCTGAGTCATAGATACTCAGGTCCAGTTCTGTCAGACTGGAGGACTGGGAGCTGAGAGCTGAGGACAGAGCTGCACATCCTTCATCTGAGAGGTTACAGTTACTCAGTCTGAGGAGGAAATATTGAGATAAGTAGTAATCTGTGACTTTCTCTCCTATAAAAACAACAGCAAGTATATTCGTACACATCCCTCTATATCTGTACTTACAGAGCTTTGTTGGAGGCTTTGACCACTGGCAGCAGCCTCAGAAGAGCCTTCTCTGAAGCAGAGTATTTCTTCAGGTCAAACACATCCAGATCTTTTCCTGATGACAGTAAGATGAAGACCAGAGCTGACCACTGAGCAGGAGACAGTTTATCTGTGGAGAGACTTCCTGAACTCAGGGACTGTTGGATCTCCTCCACTAGAGAACGATCATTCAGTTCATTCAGACAGTGGAACAGATTGATGCTTCTCTCTGTAGACAGACTCTCACTGATCTTCTTCTTGATGTAATCGACTGTTTCCTGATTGGTCTGTGAGCTACTTCTTGTCTGTGTCAGCAGGCCTCGTAGGAGACTCTGATTGGTCTGCAGGGAAAGACCCAGCAGGAAGCGGAGGAACAGGTCCAGGTGTCCATTTGGACTCTGTAAGGCCTTGTTCACAGCACTCTGGTAGAAGAGAGTCTCTTTTAGTTTTTTTGACTCCTGAGACTTTGATTGTTCTTCCATCAGGTTGACTCCAGAGTTGATGAAGGTCAGATGGACATGAAGAGCAACCAGAAATTCCTGAACACTCAGATGGATGAAGCAGAACACCTTCTCCTGGTACAGCCCTCTCTCCTCTATAAAGATCTGTGTGAACACTCCTGAGTACACTGAGGCTGCTGAGATATCGATGCCACACTCTGTCAGGTCTGATTCATAGAAGATCAGGTTTCCTTTCTGCAGCTGCTCAAAAGCCAGTTTTCCCAGAGACTCAATCATCTTCCTGCTCTCTGGACTCCAGTGTGGATCTGTCTCAGCTCCTCCATCATACTTGACCTTCTTCACTTTGGCCTGAACCACCAGGAAGTGGATGTACATCTCAGTCAGGGTCTTGGGCAGCTCTCCTCCCTCTCTGGTTTTCAACACATCCTCCAGAACTGTAGCAGTGATCCAGCAGAAGACTGGGATGTGGCACATGATGTGGAGGCTTCGTGATGTCTGGATGTGGGAGATGATCCTGCTGGCCTGCTCCTCATCTCTGAATCTCTTTCTGAAGTACTCCTCCTTCTGTGGGCCTGTGAACCCTCTGACCTCTGTTACCATGCCAACACAGTCAGGAGGGATCTGATTGGCTGCTGCAGGTCGTGTGGTTATCCAGAGGCGAGCAGAGGGAAGCAGTTTCCCCCTGATGAGGTTTGTCAGCAGCACATCCACTGAGGTGGACTCTGTAACATCAGTCAGGGGCTCCTTGTTGTGGAAGTCCAGAGGAAGTCGACACTCATCCAGACCGTCAAAGATGAACACAACCTGGAACTCTTCAAAGCTGCAGATTCCTGCTTCTTTGGTTTCAGTAAAGAAGTGATGAACAAGTTCCACCAAGCTGAACTTTTTCTCTTTCAGCACATTCAGCTCTCTGAAAGTGAATGGAAACATGAACTGGATGTCCTGGTTGGCTTTGCCTTCAGCCCAGTCCAGAGTGAACTTCTGTGTTAAGACTGTTTTCCCAATGCCAGCCACTCCCTGTGTCATCACTGTTCTGATTGGTTCATCTCTTCCAGGTGGGAGTTTAAAGATGTCTTCTTGTCTGGTGGTTGTTTCTGCTCTGTCTGCTTTCCTGGATGCTGTTTCAATCTGTCTGACCTCATGTTCATCATTGACCTCTCCAGTCCCTCCCTCTGTGATGTAGAGCTCTGTGTAGATCTGATTCAGAAGGGTTGGGTTTCCTGCTTTAGAAATCCCCTCAAACACACACTGGAACTTCTTCTTCAGAGCAGATTTATGTCGGAAAACTGGGTCAAAAAGTTCTAAATAAACATGACAAATAAGATCAGTCAATAAAATCTTCAAACTTTTCATTTCTCTGAGAATGAGTATTTGAACATCTGTTGTTCTGTGTGTTGAGACATCAGTAAATGTGTCATTTATCCAGCAGGTTAAATCTTTAGAGAAATCCTCTTACTGCTCTGCAGACGGTCAGCCAGCTCCTCTTGCTTCATTCTCCTCAGGAAGTGAACTGTGATCTTCACTAATGCCTCTCTGCTCCACCTCTGCTCTTCATCCTCATCCTCCCTCTGACTCTCTAAGCATTCTGGGTAATCTGGACTCAGAACCTTCTGGATCTTCTTCAGCTCCTCCTTCACAAAAGTGACCATGTTGTCCTCCAGCAGCTGGAACAGAATACTATATGAATGAGCCAATCAGACTGAAATCATGGAGCCAAACATCAGATCCATGTTGGACACACTGACAATCCACTGGTCTACAAAGTGCAGCATGGAGATGACTGTGAACAGAATAGATGGAAAAGTAGTTGTTGTACATGTACAGACCATAAACATGGAGTCCAGCTGTGTTTGATGCTGCTGGGCAGACTGACGACTGGGAACCTCTGAGCTCTGCTGGTCCACTCTGTGGAGGAATCGTGAAGAATGAGCTCACATTCTGTCTGTCCACACAGAGACAAACACAAGGTAAAGCTCCATGAAGTGATGTGTGGATGTGAACAGTGAATCAGAGGACTCCCTGCAGTGGGAAAGCTTTACTAGTCCTGCTGATCCCACTGAGAATCAACAGCTCAGTCTGCAGCTGCTTGGAGCTTTCAGCTCACTTTGGTTGGGTCCAACAGCTCTCAGCAACCCCTTCAGAAAGCTTTCCCTCCCTGCTGAAGTGCCCTGGAGCAAGGCAGCCAGAGCCAGTGTGTGCTTGGATCAGACTGGTTGTACTGGGCAGCTCCCAGTGTGAAGGCCTCAGACGATGACTGTACAACATCATCTGATGATTATTTCCCAAAGACAGGGGACAAACTTTCATTGCAGCTTCCAAAAGCTCTGTTTAGTTAACTGGAAGAAGCAGAGTTACTGTCTGTTTACCAAGTTTAATTTCAGTCTTTCAGGACAAACTTTTGTTCTGTTAACTAATTTGAACTTCTCAAAGCTTTAAGCAGCTAACCAGCACCCTGCTGACCGTTCCTCTCCTGAACCTGGAACACATCACACCTCCATCAGCTTGATGTGGTTCAGACGCACAGGTTTTTAATTCTAAATAAATCTATCTGTCCTCCTCCATCCAGCAACACCTGCCACCTGAGTGGAAGTTCCTACCTACACTGTGTTAGAGCCAAAGCACAAAGGTGACACCTACTGGACCAGCTGGTGTCCTACAGACACTCAGAAACACCTCCTCCAACATCCATTCTTTCCTCTTTGACTGCTGTGTTTGTGGAAAACATCCAACACACACCGCTTCACATATGAACATAGAAATGGATGTGAAACAGAGCTGAGCTCACATTAAACACATGTTGGAATAAAAACTGTTCAAACTGACTCCGCTACAGTTTACTCTGTTACAACATTTACACTCAGCTCACCTCTGAAAGGATGGATGTTTGTCTGATTTGAAGAAAAGAGGAGGATCCATCGACCGGTCACTCTTCATGGACACACAGCTGGTTCCAGGTCCAGGTTTGAGTCTCTGATGGATCCTGACAGAAAAAAACACTTGTTTTCTTCAAACTAAAGTATTCAGTGATAGTGTTTGAGTCTGCCGTGAGGCGGCCTGTCAGAGAGTCAGTGTGGCTGCTGTGGAACAATGTTACAGCTCCCCCTTGTGGCAGCTCTGCCACTCTGCAGGCAGACGTCAGCAGGTGTGTGAAACTGGAAGCTGGATGTAATTTTACCTGAGAGAAAACAGGAAGACTGAAGCTCTGAGCTTTCAGTATGGTTCCCTGACTCAGTCTTTACTGTTTGTGTGATCAGATTCATTCTGCTCTTTCAGAGACAAACTGCAGCTGCACCACACTGGAAAACACTGACTTTGGAATATTTGATTTTTCTGGAATATAAAGTGTCAGATTAAAAAATGAGATCTTTTCACCAGATAACATGAGCAGGTTTATTAGGAGAGAATTAATAACAGATCAGTTACTGATATTACTGGGTTGATTTGGTCATTCTGTTCTTGTTTCTTCAGAAGGTCGTTTTAAACTGACGTCATTAAACACAACGTGTGAGAACGTAATATTTCTACATCAGCCGCCCTGTTCACTACATAATCAGCATCCTGTGAAAAAGCCACATCAGTGGACAGATATTCAGCAATATTCTCCCTTTGTTTTAATAAATAGCTGCAGGACTGAACTGAAATATCACATTACACACATGATGCAGCTAATTAGTCTCATCAGAGACATCAAGAACTGATCCAAGTCTCAAGTAATTCAGCTGAAAACTGCTTATCATCTGAAACATGATGCAGCCTCCACTGAATACTGACAGCTCACCTCTCTGTGGAAGAAAGTTGTCCGTCCTTAAAGTTAACAACATCTTCCTTTGAACGGTCACTCTTCATGGACACACAGCTGGGTTCAGGTTCTAGTTCTGGTTCAGGTTCAGGTTCAGGTTCTGGTTGGTTCCTGTGAATAAAGGTGGTTTGGTGATGTGAGTGCTGAACTCTGACATAGAGAAGAGTCATGGACAGTTAGAGATGGTCATCTCACCTCTGAGCTTTGCTCTGGCTCTCATGTTCCCCACACAGAGTGGTTTTAGTGTCCTCACACTGATCCATGCTGCTGAATTCACATCAGCTCACACACACTTTCTACCTTCATCTGCAGAGGAAACACAAATCATTCATCTGCACATCAACTCAAATCCTCCTCTCCATGTGTCAGTGGATCTTATGCTCTGATAATAAAGACGTGTTTCAGTAATAAACTCATCAGAAATGTGTTGTTTTAACAGTGGACACATATGTTCAACATTCAGCTTTAAGGATGAGATGTTAGAGGCTGATCTCACAGTCTGAGCGTAGAAACACGATCCACGAGTTAGAATTCAGGGTCTGTTCACACAGAAGAACCCCAGAGGAAGCAGGAATACAACATGACGTCTAACCAAACCGCTGCATGATGTCAGCTTCACATTCTCAGAATAAAACTGAAAGTCAAAGTCCTGCTCTGTGAAAACACACATGAGCTCAGTGAGATGAACTTCATCACACTGTGCACGTGAACATGTCAGTCATTGACTTTAATGGTCTGAAGCAGCTGTGAAAAAGTGCAGAGCAGTAAGAAATAAGTGAGCTCCTCTGAAATGGAGTCCAAGCATAAAGCAGCTCAACACGGAAATGTTCCAGTAAAGCAGAAGTCCTTCATCTATGAAGTCTGTGGAACTCTTTCAGGGAGTCCTGGCCAAGATAAGCAGCAATAAATACAGAACACAGGTCCAAAAGCACACAGCTGAAGCACAAACAAAAGCAAAAAACAAGTGCATGCAGTGGAGTCGGCCTCAAGAATTCTCAGTTTGGATTTAAAAGCGCTCCATGAAATGAGTTCAGTTCATTTTCAGTCTTTCTGCAACATATTCCATGTAAAAGGAGCAGAGAGGACAAAAGCCCTTTGACCCGGTTCAGTCCGGACATCTGGAACAGAAAGCCACAAATCTTCTGAATGGCCAGGTTACGCTCATCAATAATATCTGCCAGCTGTGGGGAGATAGTCCAGGAGGACCTGTCAGGACTTTTAAGATGTGACTGAGTGGGTAAGATGAATGGAATCACAGAGCCATTTATTATCATCTCAAGTTGTTTTAAGCCAGTCCCAATTCAAATCAGCAGCTCAGACAAGCCGACTATAATTCAGGACAGAACTGGACAGAAGATGCTTTAAAGACTGTAATGCTTCCTTGGACACCGCCACCACAAACACTTTATCCAGTTCTGATCATATCTTCATCAGGAACAGATTTGATCAGCCAGGTTTCAGAAATTACAACCATGCCTGCATCTGTTGATTTAACCCAAATCCTGACCTCGTCCATCCTGGAGAACAAGCTGCACACATTAAGATGAACAATTTTAGGAGCAGACGAGGATTTAAAGTCAGATGGTGTCTGGATACACTGCAGCTCAGGACCAGGTTAGGTTGCACGTTACCAGATAAGAGAATAATAAGACCATCAACAATCTCTGTCTTGTAACTACATGTTAAATCTGACATTTGATATGTGGAAAACAAGCAAGATCTCTCACAGAAGGGGAGGTAAATATGCAAAGCTGGCAGGCTTGGAAGTTGGGCTGAGTCTCTGGGCAGATGGGATGATAAGTTCATGTCCTGAGCCAAACAGATCGTACAGTAACTACAGAGCAAGTGCATCCATGAGCAACGTCCAACAGGCTCAACACATTATAGATGTTCTCACCCAGGAAGCATCGTTTGCCCCCAAGTGCCACACAGTCAGTAAACTAAAGAGAAGCTTTGCAGGCCTCAGATCATCCATGAACAGCCCATCATTTACACCGGACAGTTGGAGTAGAAGAAAAAGACGCTGTGTACAGAGCTGCTGTCTTTAAGGTGTGTTTCATGTCCAACAGACGTCTCCGAGTCAAACTGTGTGGATCAAACATTAAAATGATTTCTGCTGACGTCAGCGACGCCAGAGTTTGCTTCCCATTCACGAATTAAAGGAATGGGCATAAAGGGCCATTTCACTGCTTTTTTTCATGCCGATGGCTCTTCACGAGGTCCTGGATGAAAACTGCTGCAGTTTGGCGGCTCAGATGTCTGATCAATTAATATTGTTCTTAATGTTGTTCCACCCTCATGTTTACTCTAAATTCATGTCTTTTCAGATATCAGCAGGTGCACGGATGATCCACGAGTGCAGCCCAGTTTGAGGACATTTCCGACCACATTAACGAGGGACAGGACACACAGCTTCCAGCCAAGCTGCTATTTAAAGGTTTATTCTGTACAGTATGTGAAGTCTTTCATTTTGTTTGTGCTTCAAATAAATTCACTGAATATCTTTTTTTGTTATGTTCCTCCATGAAAAAACACTGCCCCCCCTGATAAATTTGGTCTGTAACCGCCACTGCTCATGACTCATAGAAACCAAATGCAAGCCTCCGTCTGTTTCACCTATAAAAGCTAACAAATACACATCCCATAGTTCAACCATTAATAAACCCTATTCTGCACTGGTTGTTTTGATGAGATCTGCATTGTTGAGAAATGTATCGCTGTCATCTCATTAATCTTTCCACTAACATGCGCCATTATTTCAGTGCTGCCCATCATCCAGGTATTAATGAATCTACAGCCTCTTCAGAACAATTCTGTCCAGATATGAGCAGTCGAACTATTGTAGACAGAAATTTATGTGAAGTTTAAAGTTTAACAGCTTCGTTCAGGACTTACTGACACCAGAAGTGACAACATGACGGACAGGCCGAGCCGCTGCCTCCTTCGTCCCGACTTCTCGGTTCCAGCTGTGAGTCCGGTGCCGTGAAGTTTGGAGCGCAGATTTCTGCTAGAACTAAGCTGCCCACAGCTGATGTTAACGAGTCACACATTAAAAACAGCTGAATTATCTTCAGATGGCGCTTCCCACGGAGAAAATCAGCTGAGCAAAAGGATGGGAAGTGAAACTAAACCGAGAGGAAACACCCAGAGAGGAAGTTCTGATCCAGTAACAGATCAGTGCGTCACAAACGGTTCAGTTGGATTTGAACTTTGTCATTACAGACAACAATGAGACTCTTTATTCAGTGATTTCCACTTTATTATCCCTGTCTGCTCCTCCAGAACAGGATTTATTGAAGTCATTGCCTCTCCCAGATGAAAAATGTGTTTCCATGTCCAACAGTTTCTCTGGTAGATCTGATGCTGATGATCAAAGCTCCGTGATGTCAGATATTTAACAGCACAGCATGTGAAACTGAATAAAAAGAACCACAGTGAAGATTCAGCACTGAGCAGCACACATGTGGAACTGTGGTCTAAAGACTGCCAACAAGACTAAATAAAGAGGAAACAGAGCTTTTTACTCTCTGACTGTTGGCAGAAAAGTTACTGAACACACAAAAAATTAGGAGGCTCCTTCTTTAAACTGAGAGCTTCACATTTGGGAACATTTCTCCACATTGTGAAGAATCAGAGCTGAATGAGTTCAGGTGTTGATGCTGATCAGTGATGGTCTCACAGTTTCCTCTGCAGGCGAGGCAGCAGCAGCAAGGTCACATGATGGCCATACAGGGTTAAAGATGATGAATGAGCAGGCACTCTTAAGTTTTAAAAACGGAACAGCAGAAACATGCAACATGAAATTTTATATGAAATACAGTTAAAAACATCCAGGTTAACGCAACAGGGGAGGGAAATAGTGTTCATGTGGGTACCAGCTCATTTAGGAATAAAAGGAAATGAAAAAGCAGACAAAGCTGCTGAGGAGGCAGTAAAGAAAGAGGAGGTGGAAATGAAAGTAAAATTATCAAAAACAGAAGGGAACAGTTTAGTCTGGAAAGAAATAAACAAACAGTAGAATCAATATTGGAAGAATCAGGAAAAAGGAAGACATTTATATAAATTACAAAGTGTAGCAGGAGAGGCAGGGTGTTATGGACAGAACAGAACAAGTAATTATGAGCAGGATAAGAATAGGACATATTAAACTGAATAATACACTTAAGAAAATGGGGAAACATCCAACTGGGCAGTGTAGCTGTGGGCAGAGGGAGACAGTGGAACATGTGATGATAGGTATGGAAGGGAGAGGGAAAGGATGAAGATAGGGCTGCAGAAGGCAGGAATAAGAGAATGTAATTTTTTAGAAACATAGTAGAATCTGGGAAATCTAAAGAAGGGAAGAAAATAATTATGAGATTCCTGGTGTCAACTGGGGTAAATAAAAGAATATAGGAAAGAAGAATTAGAAAGAAGTTAAGTTCAGTAGATGGCGTCATATGCAACGTCAAGGATGCCAGCTGCCAGTAAAAATCACAGAAGAAGAAGAAGAAGCAGTATTCCTAACAATTAGTGATAGGAATTTCGGCTCCTTTTGGTGAGCCAGATCATTTGGCTCAGCTCACCAAGAAGAGCCGACTCTTTCGGCTCCAAAACGACTCCATTTCACCAGTTATACCTTTTAGAATTCAGCTAAAGTTAGCGCTGTTTTGACTTGTGATTTGTATTTGAACACATATATCACTTAAATTTCAATAAATTGCTTTTGCCACACTGTAGCCAATTGCATTTACAGTTATAAAATCCACTCACATATATAATATATATATAAATATAATATATATAGCTTTATTTTGACCATCAAGAGAAAGAAAACACAACAAATGTGGTGTCTTCACCAAAGGTGCTCCCATGCACACATTTAATAAAGAAGTTTCATTCCAACAATATATTATAGAGGACTACATCATGATCAAGTAAACGGTTTGAACACAGCATGTATCTGTTCCATGACCACCCAGATTAAATAAAAAAAGAAACACAAAAGAGACAAGTAATGGGAATCTGAAAAACATGAAGACTTCAACTTTAACAGAACAAATGAATGAATGTGGGTTTTTTTCATATCAAATAATCAATGCCTCTTGTCTAAGTCTCTGTTAAAAATGACTTGATTGGTGATAATCATGGTGGTTAAATGAATCTTACAGAAAGCCAGCTGCTAATCTTTTTACATTCCTTGAACCACAGGCTGAGGGAAAGCAGCAGCTATCCTCCAACCAGGTTTACTGATCAGGTGCTGAAAATGACTAAAGCCTAAATATGACCTTTAACTCTGTGTTAGACCTACTCACTGTCTTCATCATGTCCTTGATCTTGTTCTGACATGTGGCACAGAATCATAGCATTTCTTCACTGCCCTGTTTCATATGACCATCTTTTTTCAACAACCTTTAATTTCCTGATAATTGCCTCTGCAGCATATCAGATGATTTTTAATGATTGTGTACATAATGACATGGAAATGAAGGTTGTACTTTCTTCTTTTCCATCGCTTTACATGAACTCTCCACTGACTCTACAGATCTGCATACATGTGATTAATTTAGTTATACAGAGCAGGATCGTCATCATTTCTATCTCCATTTGTCAGGGAAAGATCAAAGTAAGACATGATCTAGACTTCAATTCCATCCAGAATCTGTGGTTGGAACCACAGACCAGAAGAGAGACAGAACAGAAGCCTTCAATCCTGCAGATTATCACAGAATAAGGTCCAACTTTCCAGTGGAGGCATGAAGAAAGCAGTCGTGAGTACCAGAACATACAATTAATGCCTTAAAACCGACCTGGACAATAAGATTTTGAGATTTCACAGAAAAAAATTCCAAATGTCATCATGAAACTGAACAAGAGAGCAAAACAGCACACAAGATGGTGACTGAGAACAGAGCGCCGTTGCTCTTTCTTACTCTTATCACAAAGTTGTGATGTCATCACTGATGGTGACATCACAATTGATGTCATCTCTGATTTTGTTTGACATCACAATGCAAATGTATCAAAGGACCCAAAGTTTCTATAGGCCAGATGTTTTCACCCCTTTTTCACAGTTCGTCAGGAGTTTATCTGAAGAAACACGTCCAGTTTTTGAAGCAGATTTGAAAGTCACAGCAAACATTTTTCACATCGC
Source organism: Leuresthes tenuis (assembly GCF_036924035.1). Classification (NCBI taxonomy): domain Eukaryota; kingdom Metazoa; phylum Chordata; class Actinopteri; order Atheriniformes; family Atherinopsidae; genus Leuresthes; species Leuresthes tenuis. The sequence continues at coordinate 11,590,274 of NW_027325355.1, forward strand.
CTCAAAGAACAACACTTAATTACTTTTATTATCTTGAATAGTAATTTTGACAAGCACTTAAAAACAACGCTTACTTACTGTCTTAAAAAGTCATTTTGACAAGTACTTAAAGACAAAGACAAAATGAGTCAAACCAGAACACCATCTACTTGCTCCTGATGGTCGACCACGATTTGCCTGAGGATTTCTACACGTATACCATTACTTTCAGCAGTGACCAAAGTTATGAAGAACCCACCAACCTGTTGGAAAAAGAACAATCCCAGGTCTGTGCTGCAGCTGGGACTCCTCATTCCGAGGATGCCCAGCTTGTACAGGATCATCTCCAGGCCTCCGTAGTATAAGGAATGTTATTGTGGAAAACTGCACCTGCGGTTCAGATTAGTACGACTGTAATTTTGACCATAAGGAATTACATTGGAGGTATTTATGTGAAGCAGTTCATACAGTAAATGTTAAAGCAGCTTTCCATGGACACACTGTACTGATTCAAAAGTCATGCAATGAAAAGTGTCACCTCTGAAGAAAGGGAAGTTCATGGTGTGTGTATTTAGGAAACAGCACTTTAAGCATTGAGGTAGTTTTATTAGTAAAGGGTTGAAACAAACTGATAACTTGTTCCAGCGACCTGCTACAAGAATGTCCAGTGGCGTCTGAACGTGTCCTGTCAGCCAGACAGGCTCCATCATGAGCTTCAACCTGTCCGGCGGCTGGCGGAAGCCTGTGCCACCAGTCTTGTC